>NC_069505.1:182202647-182367647 GCF_027579735.1 Bombina bombina
TAATGGTATATATAAGAGTATATCGTCGATCTGAAAAGGGAGGTAAGAGATGAATCTCTACGACCGATAACAGAGAACCTATGAAATAGACCCCGTAGAAGGAGATCATTGAATTCAAATAGGCAATACTCTCCTCACATCCCTCTGACATTCACTGCACGCTGAGAGGAAAACCGGGCTCCAACCTGCTGCGGAGCGCATATCAACGTAGAATCTAGCACAAACTTACTTCACCACCTCCATAGGAGGCAAAGTTTGTAAAACTGATTTGTGGGTGTGGTGAGGGGTATATTTATAGGCATTTTGAGGTTTGGGAAACTTTGCCCCTCCTGGTAGGAATGTATATCCCATACGTCACTAGCTCATGGACTCTTGCTAATTACATGAAAGAAATATAAAATAGGGACTCCAGTAACACCCCTCTTATTAAAATAGGTTTTACTGCTTACCCCATTCCCATACAGGGAAATAATGCCAGCCAGTTCTGATACACCAAGTCTCCTCAGAAAAAAAGGCTGCACAAACCTTAATGCTGCTTGTAGCATGAAAACCGGTCTCCACACTGAAGATGTCTCATGGTTACCTTCAGAAGTCTTGTGGGAACCAGCGTGGATCTGAGTTAAAAAAACTAAGATCATCAAACCTCAGGGCAGAAATCTTCTTCCATATACCTGTGAGGAAAATAGTACGCACCGGTACCATTTAAAATAAAAAACTTCTTGATTGAAGAAACTAAAACTAACACCTCACTTTACCATGTCTTCCTAGTATAACACAGGCAAAGAGAATGACTGAGGGTGGAGGGGAAGGGGAGGGGCTATATATACAGCTCTGCTGTGGTGCTCTTTGCCACTTCCTGTTAGCAGGAGGTTAATATCCCACAAGTAAGGATGAAATCCGTGGACTCGTCATATCTTTGTAAAAGAAAACATAATTTATGTAAGAACTTACCTGATAAATTAATTTCTTTCATATTAGCAAGAGTCCATGAGCTAGTGACGTATGGGATATACATTCCTACCAGGAGGGGCAAAGTTTCCCAAACCTCAAAATGCCTATAAATACACCCCTCACCACACCCACAAATCAGTTTAACGAATAGCCAAGAAGTGGGGTGATAAGAAAAAGTGGGGTGATAAGAAAAAAAGTGCGAAAGCATAAAAAATAAGGAATTGGAATAATTGTGCTTTATACAAAAAAATCATAACCACCACAAAAAAAGGGTGGACCTCATGGACTCTTGCTAATATGAAAGAAATGAATTTATCAGGTAAGTTCTTACATAAATTATGTTTTCTTTCATGTAATTAGCAAGAGTCCATGAGCTAGTGACATATGGGATAATGAATACCCAAGATGTGGATCTTCCACGCAAGAGTCACTAGAGAGGGAGGGATAAAATAAAGACAGCCAATTCCGCTGAAAAATAATCCACACCCAAAACAAAGTTTAAATCTTATAATGAAAAAAACTGAAAATATAAGCAGAAGAATCAAACTGAAACAGCTGCCTGAAGTACTTTTCTACCAAAGACTGCTTCTGAGGAAGAAAACACATCAAAATGGTAGAATTTAGTAAAAGTATGCAAAGAAGACCAAGTTGCTGCTTTGCAAATCTGATCAACCAAAGCTTCATTCCTAAATGCCAGGAAGTAGAGACTGACCTAGTTGAATGAGCTGTAATCCTTTGAGGCAAAGTTCTACCCGACTCAACATAAGTATGATGAATCAAAGACTTTAACCACGATGCCAAAGAAATGGCAGAAGCCTTCTGACCTTTCCTTGAACCAGAAAAGATAACAAATAGACTAGAAGTCTTTCGGAAATCTTTAGTAGCTTCAACATAATATTTCAAAGCTCTAACTACATCCAAAGAATGCAACGATCTTTCCTTAGAGTTCTTAGGATTAGGACACAATGAAGGAACTACAATTTCTCTACTAATGTTGTTAGAATTCACAACCTTAGGTAAAAATTGAAATGAAGTTCGCAAAACCGCCTTATCCTGATGAAAAATCAGAAAAGGAGACTTACAAGAAAGAGCAGATAATTCAGAAACTCTTCTAGCAGAAGAGATGGCCAAAAGAAACAAAACTTTCCAAGAAAGTAATTTAATATCCAGCGAATGCATAGGTTCAAACGGAGGAGCTTGAAGAGCCCCTAGAACCAAATTCAAACTCCAAGGAGGAGAAATTGACTTAATAACAGGGTTTATATGAACCAAAGCTTGTACAAAACAATAAATATCAGGAAGACTAGCAATATTTCTGTGAAAAAGAACAGAAAGAGCAGAGATTTGTCCTTTCAAGGAACTTGCAGACAAACCTTTATCCAAACCATCCTGAAGAAACTGTAAAATTCTAGGAATTCTAAAAGAATGCCAAGAAAAAAGATGAGAAGAACACCAAGAAATGTAAGTCTTCCAGACTCGATAATATATCATCCTAGATACAAATTTACGAGCCTGTAACATAGTATTAATTACGGAGTCAAAGAAACCTCTATGACTGAGAATCAAGCGTTCAATCTCCATACCTTCAAATTTAAGGATTTGAGATCCTGATGGAAAAAAGGACCTTGCGATAGAAGGTCTGGTCTTAACGGAAGAGTCCATGGTTGGCAAGTAGCCATCCGGACAAGATCCGCATACCAAAACCTGTGAGGCCATGCTGGAGTCACCAGCAGAATAAACAAACGCTCCTTTAGAATCTTGGAAATCACTCTTGGGAGAAGAACTAGAGGCGGAAAGATATAAGCAGGATGATACTTCCAAGGAAGTGACAATGCATCCACTGCCTCCGCCTGAGGATCCCTGGATCTGGACAGATACCTGGGAAGCTTCTTGTTTAGATGAGAAGCCATCAGATCTATTTCTGGAAGTCCCCATATTTGAACAATCTGAAGAAATACCTCTGGGTGAAGAGACCATTCGCCCGGATGTAGCGTTTGGCGACTGAGATAATCCGCTTCCCAATTGTCTATACCTGGGATATGAACCGCAGAAATTAGACAGGAGCTGGATTCCGCCCATACAAGTATTCGAGATACTTCTTTCATAGCCAGAGGACTGTGAGTCCCTCCTTGATGATTGACATATGCCACGGTTGTGACATTGTCAGTCTGGAAACAAATGAACGACTCACTCTTTAGAAGAGGCCACGACTGAAGAGCTCTGAAAATTGCACGGAGTTCCAAAATGTTGATTGGTAATCTCGCCTCCTGAGATTCCCAAACCCCTTGTGCTGTCAGAAACCCCCATACAGCTCCCCAACCTGTCAGACTTGCATCTGTTGAGATCACAGTCAAGGTTGGAAGAACAAAAGAAGCCCCCTGAACTAAACGATGGTGGTCTGTCCACCACGTCAGAGAGTGTCGAACAATCGGTTTTAAAGATATTAATTGAGATATCTTTGTATAATCCCTGCACCACTGGTTCAGCATACAGAGCTGAAGAGGTCGCATGTGAAAACGAGCAAAGGGGATCGCGTCCAATGCAGCAGTCATAAGACCTAGAATTTCCATGCATAAGGCTACCGAAAGGGAATGATTGAGACTGAAGGTTTCGACAAGCTGAAACCAATTTCAGACGTCTCTTGTCCGTCAGAGACAGAGTCATGGACACTGAATCTACCTGGAAACCTAAAAAGGTTACCCTTGTCTGAGGAATCAACAAACTTTTTGGTAAATTGATCCTCCAACCATGTTCTTGAAGAAACAACACTCATAAAAGACTGGAAAGGTTCTTTCTATTGAAAAGGAACAAAGGAAATAATAGAGACTAAAGGTACCGACAGACGGAACCCAATAAAATTGTCCCTTGTCTGATAGAGACAAAGACAGTGACACAAACTATCTGGAAACCTAAAAAAGGTGACCCTTGTGTGAGGAATCAAGAGCTTTTGAAAAAAAGATCCTCTAACTATGTCCTGAAGAGCAAAGTGAATCATATGAGATTCCGCATCCTCAGAAAATAATCTGAATGAAAACAGAAAAATGAAAATATGCATTTATTGTATCTAATGAAAACAAATAATGCTATCAATGACCATAAAAAGGCAGAATAGTTTGAATAAAACTCCAAAACCCAGTTCCTAAAAAAGGAACTGGAAGAAATACCCCAGAAGATTCCAGGTCTGAGCAGCGCTTGAACCCCATGGGTGCCCAGCCATGCTTCAACAGTACCCAAAAACATAATTTATGTAAGAACTTACCTGATAAATTAATTTCTTTCATATTAACAAGAGTCCATGAGCTAGTGACGTATGGGATATACATTCCTACCAGGAGGGGCAAAGTTTCCCAAACCTTAAAATGCCTATAAATACACCCCTCACCACACCCACAAATCAGTTTAACGAATAGCCAAGAAGTGGGGTGATAAGAAAAAAAGTGCGAAGCATATAAAATAAGGAATTGGAATAATTGTGCTTTATACAAAAAAATCATAACCACCACAAAAAAGGGTGGGCCTCATGGACTCTTGTTAATATGAAAGAAATGAATTTATCAGGTAAGTTCTTACATAAATTATGTTTTCTTTCATGTAATTAACAAGAGTCCATGAGCTAGTGACGTATGGGATAATGACTACCCAAGATGTGGATCTTTCCACACAAGAGTCACTAGAGAGGGAGGGATAAAATAAAGACAGCCAATTCCTGCTGAAAATAATCCACACCCAAAATAAAGTTTAACAAAAAACATAAGCAGAAGATTCAAACTGAAACCGCTGCCTGAAGAACTTTTCTACCAAAAACTGCTTCAGAAGAAGAAAATACATCAAAATGGTAGAATTTAGTAAAAGTAGGCAAAGAGGACCAAGTTGCTGCTTTGCAGATCTGGTCAACCGAAGCTTCATTCCTAAACGCCCAGGAAGTAGATACTGACCTAGTAGAATGAGCTGTAATTCTCTGAGGCGGAATTTTACCCGACTCAACATAGGCAAGATGAATTAAAGATTTCAACCAAGATGCCAAAGAAATGGCAGAAGCTTTCTGGCCTTTCCTAGAACCGGAAAAGATAACAAATAGACTAGAAGTCTTACGGAAAGATTTCGTAGCTTCAACATAATATTTCAAAGCTCTAACAACATCCAAAGAATGCAATGATTTCTCCTTAGAATTCTTAGGATTAGGACATAATGAAGGAACCACAATTTCTCTACTAATGTTGTTGGAATTCACAACTTTAGGTAAAAATTCAAAAGAAGTTCGCAACACCGCCTTATCCTGATGAAAAATCAGAAAAGGAGACTCACATGAAAGAGCAGATAATTCAGAAACTCTTCTAGCAGAAGAGATGGCCAAAAGGAACAAAACTTTCCAAGAAAGTAATTTAATGTCCAATGAATGCATAGGTTCAAACGGAGGAGCTTGAAGAGCTCCCAGAACCAAATTCAAACTCCAAGGAGGAGAAATTGACTTAATGACAGGTTTTATACGAACCAAAGCTTGTACAAAACAATGAATATCAGGAAGAATAGCAATCTTTCTGTGAAAAAGAACAGAAAGAGCGGAGATTTGTCCTTTCAAAGAACTTGCGGACAAACCCTTATCTAAACCATCCTGAAGAAACTGTAAAATTCTCGGTATTCTAAAAGAATGCCAAGAAAAATGATTAGAAAGACACCAAGAAATATAAGTCTTCCAGACTCTATAATATATCTCTCGAGATACAGATTTACGAGCCTGTAACATAGTATTAATCACGGAGTCAGAGAAACCTCTATGACCAAGAATCAAGCGTTCAATCTCCATACCTTTAAATTTAAGGATTTCAGATCCGGATGGAAAAAAGGACCTTGTGACAGAAGGTCTGGTCTTAACGGAAGAGTCCATGGTTGGCAAGATGCCATCCGGACAAGATCCGCATACCAAAACCTGTGAGGCCATGCCGGAGCTATTAGCAGAACAAACGAGCATTCCCTCAGAATCTTGGAGATTACTCTTGGAAGAAGAACTAGAGGCGGAAAGATATAGGCAGGATGATACTTCCAAGGAAGTGATAATGCATCCACTGCCTCCGCCTGAGGATCCCGGGATCTGGACAGATACCTGGGAAGTTTCTTGTTTAGATGAGAGGCCATCAGATCTATCTCTGGGAGCCCCCACATTTGAACAATCTGAAGAAATACCTCTGGGTGAAGAGACCATTCGCCCGGATGCAACGTTTGGCGACTGAGATAATCCGCTTCCCAATTGTCTACACCTGGGATATGAACCGCAGAGATTAGACAGGAGCTGGATTCCGCCCAAACCAAAATTCGAGATACTTCTTTCATAGCCAGAGGACTGTGAGTCCCTCCTTGATGATTGATGTATGCCACAGTGGTGACATTGTCTGTCTGAAAACAAATGAACGATTCTCTCTTCAGAAGAGGCCAAAATTGAAGAGCTCTGAAAACTGCACGGAGTTCCAAGATATTGATCGGTAATCTCACCTCCTGAGATTCCCAAACTCCTTGTGCCGTCAGAGATCCCCACACAGCTCCCCAACCTGTGAGACTTGCATCTGTTGAAATTACAGTCCAGGTCGGAAGAACAAAAGAAGCCCCCTGAATTAAACGAAGGTGATCTGTCCACCACGTTAGAGAGTGCCGAACAATCGGTTTTAAAGATATTAATTGATATATCTTCGTGTAATCCCTGCACCATTGGTTCAGCATACAGAGCTGAAGAGGTCGCATGTGAAAACGAGCAAAGGGGATCGCGTCCGATGCAGCAGTCATAAGACCTAGAATTTCCATGCATAAGGCTACCGAAGGGAATGATTGAGACTGAAGGTTTCGACAGGCTGAAATCAATTTTAGACGTCTCTTGTCTGTTAAAGACAGAGTCATGGACACTGAATCTATCTGGAAACCCAGAAAGGTTACCCTTGTTTGAGGAATCAAAGAACTTTTTGGTAAATTGATTCTCCAACCATGATCTTGAAGAAACAACACAAGTCGATTCGTATGAGACTCTGCTAAATGTAAAGACTGAGCAAGTACCAAGATATCGTCCAAATAAGGAAATACCACAATACCCTGTTCTCTGATTACAGACAGAAGGGCACCGAGAATCTTTGTGAAAATTCTTGGAGCTGTAGCAAGGCCAAACGGTAGAGCCACAAATTGGTAATGCTTGTCTAGAAAAGAGAATCTCAGGAACTGATAATGATCTGGATGAATCGGAATATGCAGATATGCATCCTGTAAATCTATTGTGGACATATAATTCCCTTGCTGAACAAAAGGCAATATAGTCCTTACAGTTACCATCTTGAACGTTGGTATCCTTACATAACGATTCAATAATTTTAGATCCAGAACTGGTCTGAAGGAATTCTCCTTCTTTGGTACAATGAAGAGATTTGAATAAAACCCCATCCCCTGTTCCGGAACTGGAACTGGCATAATTACTCCAGCCAACTCTAGATCTGAAACACAATTCAGAAATGCTTGAGCTTTCACTGGATTTACTGGGACATGGGAAAGAAAAAATCTCTTTGCAGGAGGTCTCATCTTGAAACCAATTCTGTACCCTTCTGAAACAATGTTCTGAATCCAAAGATTGTGAACAGAATTGATCCAAATTTCTTTGAAAAAACGTAACCTGCCCCCTACCAGCTGAACTGGAATGAGGGCCGTACCTTCATGTGAACTTAGAAGCAGGCTTTGCCTTTCTAGCAGGCTTGGATTTATTCCAGACTGGAGATGGTTTCCAAACTGAAACTGCTCCTGAGGACGAAGGATCAGGCTTTTGTTCTTTGTTGAAACGAAAGGAACGAAAACGATTGTTAGCCCTGTTTTTACCTTTAGACTTTTTATCCTGTGGTAAAAAAGTTCCTTTCCCACCAGTAACAGTTGAAATAATAGAATCCAACTGAGAACCAAATAATTTGTTTCCCTGGAAAGAAATGGAAAGTAGAGTTGATTTAGAAGCCATATCAGCATTCCAGGTCTTAAGCCATAAAGCTCTTCTGGCTAAGATAGCCAGAGACATAAATCTAACATCAACTCTAATAATATCAAAAATGGCATCACAGATGAAATTATTAGCATGCTGGAGAAGAATAATAATATCATGAGAATCACGATTTGTTACTTGTTGCGCTAGAGTTTCCAACCAAAAAGTTGAAGCTGCAGCAACATCAGCCAATGATATAGCAGGTCTAAGAAGATTACCTGAACATAGATAAGCTTTTCTTAGAAAAGATTCAATTTTTCTATCTAAAGGATCCTTAAACGAGGTACCATCTGACGTAGGAATGGTAGTACGTTTAGCAAGGGTAGAAATAGCCCCATCAACTTTAGGGATTTTGTCCCAAAATTCTAACCTGTCAAGCGGAACAGGATATAATTGCTTAAAACGTTTAGAAGGAGTAAATGAATTACCCAATTTATCCCATTCCTTAGCAATTACTGCAGAAATAGCATTAGGAACAGGAAAGACTTCTGGAATAACCGCAGGAGCTTTAAAAACCTTATCCAAACGTATAGAATTAGTATCAAGAGGACTAGAATCCTCTATTTCTAAAGCAATTAGTACTTCTTTAAGTAAAGAGCGAATAAATTCCATCTTAAATAAATATGAAGATTTATCAGCATCAATCTCTGAGATAGAATCCTCTGAACCAGAAGAGTCCAAAGAATCAGAATGATGGTGTTCATTTAAAAATTCATCTGTAGAGAGAGAAGATTTAAAAGACTTTTTACGTTTACTAGAAGGAGAAATAACAGACAAAGCCTTCTTTATGGATTCAGAAACAAAATCTCTTATGTTATCAGGAACATTCTGCACCTTAGATGTTGAGGGAACTGCAACAGGCAATGGTACATCAATAAAATGAAGCATTTTCAGCCCCCGCAAGCCTAACAGCCCACAGGGAAAAAAGTCAAATTTTTGAGGTAAGAAAAAATATGATAATTGAAAGCATAATCCCAAATATGAAACTGACTGTCTGGAAATAAGGAAAGTTGAACATTCTGAGTCAAGGCAAATAAATGTTTGAATACATATATTTAGAACTTTATAAATAAAGTGCCCAACCATAGCTTAGAGTGTCACAGAAAATAAGACTTACTTACCCCAGGACACTCATCTACATGTTTGTAGAAAGCCAAACCAGTACTGAAACGAGAATCAGTAGAGGAAATGGTAAATATAAGAGTATATCGTCGATCTGAAAAGGGAGGTAAGAGATGAATCTCTACGACCGATAACAGAGAACCTTATGAAATAGACCCCGTAGAAGGAGATCACTGCATTCAATAGGCAATACTCTCTTCACATCCCTCTGACATTCACTGCACGCTGAGAGGAAAACCGGGCTCCAACTTGCTGCGGAGCGCATATCAACGTAGAATCTAGCACAAACTTACTTCACCACCTCCCTTGGAGGCAAAGTTTGTAAAACTGATTTGTGGGTGTGGTGAGGGGTGTATTTATAGGCATTTTAAGGTTTGGGAAACTTTGCCCCTCCTGGTAGGAATGTATATCCCATACGTCACTAGCTCATGGACTCTTGTTAATTACATGAAAGAAATATATAGGACAGAAACACACTTAAAGAAAGTGTTAGCCTTACTGGAATAAAATCAAAGAAATTTGGACCAAATAGAACCAAATAAATTTCAAAGAAGTCTTAACCTGCCCCTTACCAGCCAAGCTGGAATACGGCACGTACATCGCAATATTAGGGAGCTGATTTCGAACTGAAAAATTTCCAATTATAAACATGTTACTTGGGAAAGAACTCAGGAATTCATTCCTTAATAAGAACAACCAAACTAGTATAAGCTTAAAGTTTTAGACTTAGAACTCAATCTTGAAGCCCAGAGTAACAGTTAAGAATTGAATCCAATTATAAAACAAATAATTGATTATCTTAGAACAAAAGAAATATGGATTTTTTAAAAATCACAAAATTCTTCTAGCTAAAATAGCTAAAGACATAGATTAACCCTCATTTGTGAAAATATTCAATAAAATGAAGACACAAATGAAATTATTAGCATGATAGTCCAGTTTAAAGGACCAGTCAATACAGTGGACTTGCATAATCAATAAATGCAAAACAACAAGACAAATGCAACAGCACCTAGTCTAGTAAATGTTGTCCCTTTAACAATGCTAAAATAAATCATAATCTGATACTTGATCTTAAAGTAAACAGAAAAAATGAAGCAATTGCAATATCCAAATAAATCACAGGACCAAGAAAAGTACCTGAAACTAAATAATTTTCCATAAATAAGATACAACTATCTAAAGGAAAATAAATACTATTTTGCTATAGAAACAATAGCATAATTAGTAGGAGTAGAGATAGCCCCAATAAATTGGAGAACCCTCCAAATTGAATTTAACTGCTGGTAAAGAATATAGTTTAAAACCTTTGAAGAAGGAATAAAAGAAAATTCTCAGCCTATTCCATTCCCTAGTATGGGGAATTGGAAAGAAAACCTCTGAAAACACAGAAGAATAAATAGGCAGAAATAGTGTCAGCTAGTCTTAAAGAACTAGTTACCTTAATATCCAAAATAATCAACACCTTTTCAACAAAGAACAAATGTACTTTAATAATAAAAAAATAATAAAAAAGTATATTTGTCAGTGTCAATATCTGATGAAGAAAATTCTGAACGAGAAAAAACATCATCAGAGAAGGATAAATCAGTATGTTGTTGGTCATTTGAAACTTCAATAATTAAAAAAGAAGTGAAAAAGACCTAAAAATTTTATTAGAAGGCACAAAGTCAGACAAAGCCTTTAAAATAGAATCAGAAAAATATTTCTTATAAATCTTCTAAATATTTCTTGTACATAAGATGTAAGAATGGCAATTTATAAAGCATAAATACTTGTAAGGATTCCAGTCCTGCTTTTACTTTTTGCCTCAACTTACCTTCCTCACCTGTACTTAAGGCATCACCGAGCCCCAAACAAGTGCTTAGTTGTTGAGTATTGTTTGCTGAAACCAGTGCTCCCTCTCTTATAAGCTATATACTTATCAAAAGAAGTTTTACTTCTACTACTTTAACATTTGGATTTACAAATACCAGCTGCAGTTTGGTCACAAAGGGACTAATAACAACTAGTCTCATTCATCCTGAAGATTGCTATTCCAAGAAGTATTAAGTTATTCAACTCCTCATCTCTACAGGAATTGCTATCTAATTTCCAACAGGAGGATTCTACCAACTACTACTACGGTATTAGTATCAAATCTAATTTACCTTGGATGCCTTAGGTAACGGCTAATTACAAATTTCATGTTTCCTTTTTGAACTTTTGTAAACTGACTTTGTCTCTCAGAAATTACTTTGATTGCAACGAATGTTTTATTTAATTCTATGAACTTCCTTTGAATACATTCTCATACCGGACAGTAACGGACTTTATGTGACGTCACACAGCCTCATACATCTCAGCGTGCCATACAGCTCCTTACAACTCAGCGTGTCTCACAGCTCCATTTACAATCACTAGTCTGTGTTCAGTTTTCCACGCTGCAAGCCTTACTCTGTGTGCTGTGTCTCGCAGCAGGTCACGCCCCTGTCAGCAGCTGCAGTCTGTGTGTCTCACATCTCTCATGCCTCAGTGATTATTACAATGAACACTATCTCTCACATTTGGGTTTGAGCACAATTATTGTCAAAAGTTGTTATTAATAATAATACTTATTTTCAGCCTCTAAATATTTATATGGTATAACGATATAATATAACCATATAAAGACTTACTGCCATTACTTATAAAAATCACTCTGAATAAAACAGTCTATGCTGATATAATAGCCTGTACTTCAGTTGTGAAACAAATATAATTTATTTAGACTCTGCAGTTGTGATTCAAATAACCAAGGAACCTGATATAACAACTAAGCCATAAAATATGGATCCAGCAGAGCTTCCTCAAATTGTTTATAATTTAACACAAAGAGTTGACCAACTTAGTCAAGCCTTTAGAGAGTTACAATTAGAAAATGAAACTTTAAGAAAAGTAATAAAAGACACTGTCTCTATTAAACAGAGCCTTCCTGACAATCTGTCAGAACCATTTATTGCACCTCCAGATTTTTTCAACGGAGATAGGAATTTATACCGTCAATTCAAAAATGCTTGTCTGCTTAATTTCACCCTTAAACCTAAAACATACCCAAATGATAGGGTTAAAGTCCTTACAATGATAAGCTATTTAAGAGGTGAACCTCGCATATGGGCAGACACTCTCTTTGAGACAAATAATGCTGTTCTTTCATCTTTTTCATCTTTTCTGGATATCATGGATGAATTATACTATGATTCTAACCTACAGTATACTTCTGAGAAAAAGATGAGGAACTTAAAACAAGGTAACAAACCTGTTGAATGTTACATAACAGAATTCAAGCAATATTCTATTGACTCTCAGTGGAACGCCATTGCTTTAAAAAACCAGTTCAGGCTTGGACTCTCTGACGCAGTAAAAGATGAATTAGCCCGAACTGAGTTACCTGATACATTGGAAGGCCTTATGAAGCTCAGCAGGCAAATTGATAGGAGATTACGTGAAAGAAGATTTGAACGTCAATACCCTGAAATTGTTCATAAGAAGGATAAGGTTTTTAACCATTCCACTTCTAATAGTCCTCATACTGGTTCAACTGGTGCTGAAGCAATGGATATAAGTTTTTTCAGAGGACCTCTAACTCCTGAAGAACGTATCAGAAGGAAGACTAGAGGCCTCTGCATGTATTGCGCATCCTCATCTCATACCTTAAAGGATTGCCCATCTTTGCCACAGAACAAGAAGAGTAAGTACCATACCAATCTTTCTCTCCAGTCAAAGCATAACAACCCTCTTCATTGTTCTTTACTTCTTTCTCTACAGTGGGCAAATAAACAACTGACCATTCCAGCCATCTTGGATACAGGAGCACAAGGAAACTACATTGACAGTTCTCTGGTTTCTAAAAATAAAATACCATTGATAAAAAAGTTGTCTCCTATTTTCCTTCGTGTGGTTGATGGCTCTGAGATATCATCAGGGCCAATTACACATCACACCATCCCGCTCTCTGTCACTACATTAAAAACACATCATGAACATCTCACTTTTGATGTAATCACTTCTCCATTATTCCCAATAGTACTTGGGCTAGCTTGGTTACAGCTGCACGAACCTGATATTAATTGGAAATCCTTAAAAGTTCAACTAAATTCTGATTTTTGTCAACAGACTTGCCATAGAATTTCTTTTCACAGTTTATCCTCCACATCAGAAACTCTGATACCAGAAATGTACAAGCAGTTCTCTGAAGTCTTCAGTAAGAAGGAAGCAGATACCCTTCCCCCACACAGAATCTACGACTGCCCTATTGAACTGAAACCTGGAACAACGCCACCTATTGGACATTTATACCCACTTTGTCAACCGGAACTGGATCATCTAAAAACTTACCTAGATGAAAATCTAAAGAAAGGGTTTATCCGTCCTTCAGTTTCTCCTGCTGGTGCAGGAATGTTCTTTGTGCGGAACAAAGACCAATCTCTTCGGCCTATCATTGACTTCAGACAATTGAACAAAATAACCATAAAAAACCGATACCCTCTCCCCCTCATTCCTGAACTCATAGAAAGACTCAGGCATGCTCAGATTTTTACTAAATTAGATTTGAGAGGGGCGTACAATTTAGTGCGTATCCGTGAGGGGGATGAGTGGCTTACCGCTTTTAGAACTAGGTATGGGTTGTTTGAATATCTAGTTATGCCTTTCGGCTTAACTAACGCACCCGCAACTTTCCAGTTCTTTATTAATGACATTTTCCATGATCTCCTTGACACATGTGTTGTTGTCTACCTAGATGACATTTTAATCTATTCCACAAATCTAGAAGAACATATCAAACATGTTAGTTGGGTTTTAGCAAGACTCCAAGTCCATCGGCTATACGCCAAATTGGAAAAATGTATTTTCCACACCAACAAAATAGAGTTCCTGGGTTACTCCATCAGCCCAAATGGGATTCAAATGCAAGATAACAAAGTGGAAGCAGTAAAATCATGGCCCACACCTTCAACACGGAAAGAACTACAAAAGTTTCTTGGTTTCAGTAACTATTACAGAAAGTTCATTCGCAATTTTTCTAAAATTGCAAAACCTCTGACTAAATTAACTAGTGCTAATTGTTCTTTCCAGTGGACTAAAGAACAGGATGATGCGTTCAACTTCCTAAAGAATTCCTTTTCATCTGCCCCCATTCTGAAATATCCTGATCCAAACCTTCAATATACCCTAGAGGTGGATTCTTCAGATTATGCTCTTGGCGCTGTCCTCTCCCAAAGACAGTCTCCTACAGAACCACTACACCCAGTTGGGTTCTATTCAAAGATTATGACTCCAGCAGAGATCAATTATTCCATTGGGGACAAGGAACTTCTAGCCATTAAAAGAGCCTTCGAATTCTGGAGACATCTCCTTGAAGGTACCTCCCTACCTATAGTGATTTATACGGATCACCGGAATTTGGAATATCTACAAAATAATAAAACTTTATCTGGACGTCAAGTGAGATGGAGTCTCTACTTTAGTCGTTTCAATTTCCAAATCATGTACAGGCCGGGTTCAAAAAATGGGAAGGCAGATGCACTCTCTCGACGAGATCCAAGACCTATACAGGAAGACTCTCCTACTAGCATTCTTCCCCCTACTCGATTCCTTGCTATCCTATCTCAACAGGATAAGGAATATCAATCTGATCTTTCTTCAGAAGACCAAACCCTACTAGATAGACTAACCCTCCAGGATGGTTTTTACTTCCATGGTTCTAAACTTTATATTCCAGAACGTTTCAGACAGAAAATAATCAAAGATCATCATGACCCTCCACTAATTGGTCATCCAGGAATCAAACGTACACATGAGCTCATCTCCAGAAGTTACTGGTGGCCATCGATGAGAACCAGTATAAAGGAATATATACAACATTGTACAACCTGTACAGTATCAAAACCAGAAAGGAGACCTCCCTATGGCTATTTAATTCCTTTGGAAGTACCGGAATCTCCTTGGTCTCATTTGGGAATGGATTTTATAGTTGATCTACCACCTAGTTCTGGACAAACCACCATTTTAGTTGTTACCGATCATTTTACTAAAATGGCACATTTTATTCCTTTTCATAAGTTACCCACTTCCATTGAAACAGCATATTTATTTCTAAACCACATTGTACGATACCATGGGTTACCATCCATTTTAACTACTGATAGAGGAACCCAATTCACCTCACGCTTCTGGAAAGCACTCACTAAAGCACTCCAAATCGATCAAAGGTTAAGCACAGCCTTCCACCCTCAGACTAATGGCCAAACTGAGAGACTCAATCAGTGGCTTGAGCAATATCTACGATGCTATTGCTCATATCATCAAAATAAATGGACTTCCTTTCTCTCCATGGCTGAATTTGCCTATAACAATACCATTAACAGCACTACAAATTACTCTCCCTTTTTCGCCAACTATGGTTTTAATCCAAGATTCACTATCCAAACGACTTCTACACATGACTCACCATCTGTTGATGTGCTAACACAAAACATAGCTGAAAATTTCCTACATTTACGAGATAACATCAAACAAGCTCAGGCGTCTCAGAAGAAATTTTATGATTTACGTCGTAGAGCTTCTCCGAAATATTCTATAGGGGACTATGTTTGGTTATCTTCCAAAAACATTAAAATGCACTTACCAAGTAAAAAATTGGCTGGGTTGTTCCTTGGCCCATTCAAAATTCTACACATCATCAATGAAAATGCCGTCAGGCTTGATCTACCTGATTCTTTACCCATCCACCCAACTTTCCATGTATCATTATTGAAACCCTACTTGGGAGATAAACCTGATGTACCTCTTCTACCCCCTTCTCCTATTCAATTGGGCACTGATGTCTATGAAGTTTATGATCTTTTGGACTCAAGATTTTATAATGGGGAATTACAGTATCTGGTCCGATGGAAAGGGTTCGCCCCAGAGGATGATACTTGGGAACCTCATGCACACATTAATGCTCCAAAGCTTATTGCTCGTTTTCATAGAAGATATCCAAACAGACCTAAATTCCAACCCGTGGTCGGCTTGCTTGAGGAGGGGGATCTGTAAGGATTCCAGTCCTGCTTTTACTTTTTGCCTCAACTTACCTTCCTCACCTGTACTTAAGGCATCACCCCGCCCCAAACAAGTGCTTAGTTGTTGAGTATTGTTTGCTGAAACCAGTGCTCCCTCTCTTATAAGCTATATACTTATCAAAAGAAGTTTTACTTCTACTACTTTAACATTTGGATTTACAAATACCAGCTGCAGTTTGGTCACAAAGGGACTAATAACAACTAGTCTCATTCATCCTGAAGATTGCTATTCCAAGAAGTATTAAGTTATTCAACTCCTCATCTCTACAGGAATTGCTATCTAATTTCCAACAGGAGGATTCTACCAACTACTACTACGGTATTAGTATCAAATCTAATTTACCTTGGATGCCTTAGGTAACGGCTAATTACAAATTTCATGTTTCCTTTTTGAACTTTTGTAAACTGACTTTGTCTCTCAGAAATTACTTTGATTGCAACGAATGTTTTATTTAATTCTATGAACTTCCTTTGAATACATTCTCATACCGGACAGTAACGGACTTTATGTGACGTCACACAGCCTCATACATCTCAGCGTGCCATACAGCTCCTTACAACTCAGCGTGTCTCACAGCTCCATTTACAATCACTAGTCTGTGTTCAGTTTTCCACGCTGCAAGCCTTACTCTGTGTGCTGTGTCTCGCAGCAGGTCACGCCCCTGTCAGCAGCTGCAGTCTGTGTGTCTCACATCTCTCATGCCTCAGTGATTATTACAATGAACACTATCTCTCACATTTGGGTTTGAGCACAATTATTGTCAAAAGTTGTTATTAATAATAATACTTATTTTCAGCCTCTAAATATTTATATGGTATAACGATATAATATAACCATATAAAGACTTACTGCCATTACTTATAAAAATCACTCTGAATAAAACAGTCTATGCTGATATAATAGCCTGTACTTCAGTTGTGAAACAAATATAATTTATTTAGACTCTGCAGTTGTGATTCAAATAACCAAGGAACCTGATAATACTAATGGATTCTGCATGTAAAAGTATATCATAATAACTTATTACAAACCATAGCTAAAGATAAACATTTATAACATTTAAAATAAATGAACTTAGCTTTGGTAGAACTGAAATTCAGTTAAGCGTTTTTCCAGAAGTGGCTTCTGATTCAGGGTCAATCTGAGACATCTTGCAATATGTAATAGAAAAAACAACATATAAAGCAAAATTGATCAAATTCCTTAAATGACAGTTTCAGGAATGGGAAAAAAATGCCAATGAACAAGCTTCTAGCAACCAAAAGCAATAAATAATGAGACTTAAATATTGTGGAGACAACAATGACACTCGAATTTTTTAGCGCCAAAAAAGCCGCCCACATTATTTGGCGCCAAAAATGATGCCACATCCGGTAACGCCGACATTTTTTGGCGCAAAAACGTCAAAAAATGACGCAACTTCCGGGGACACGTATGACGCCGGAAATGACAAGAACATTTTTGCCCCAAGAAAGTACCCGCCAAGAATGACGCAATAAAATGAAGCATTTTCAGCCCCCGCGAGCCTAACAGCCCGCAGGAAAAAAGTCAAATTTTAAGATAAGAAAAAATTGATTTATTCATATGCATTATCCCAAATATGAAACTGACTGTCTGAAATAAGGAACGTTGAACATCCTGAATCAAGGCAAATAAATGTTTAAACACATATATTTAGAACTTTATATAAAAGTGCCCAACCATAGCTTAGAGTGTCACAGAAAATAAGACTTACTTACCCCAGGACACTCATCTACATGTAGTAGAAAGCCAAACCAGTACTGAAACGAGAATCAGTAGAGGTAATGGTATATATAAGAGTATATCGTCGATCTGAAAAGGGAGGTAAGAGATGAATCTCTACGACCGATAACAGAGAACCTATGAAATAGACCCCGTAGAAGGAGATCATTGAATTCAAATAGGCAATACTCTCTTCACATCCCTCTGACATTCACTGCACACTGAGAGGAAAACCGGGCTCCAGCCTGCTGCGAAGCGCATATCAACGTAGAATCTAGCACAAACTTACTTCACCACCTCCATGGGAGGCAAAGTTTGTAAAACTGATTTGTGGGTGTGGTGAGGGGTGTATTTATAGGCATTTTGAGGTTTGGGAAACTTTGCCCCTCCTGGTAGGAATGTATATCCCATACGTCACTAGCTCATGGACTCTTGCTAATTACATGAAAGAAATACCCTTTTCCACCCATAAAAACAGAACTATTCCTGTCAGATCAGGATCAAACAAGGGTCTTACCCTTGTACGGAAGCACCAAAATTTTGACTGTCCACAACGCCCCACGGCTAGCACAGCCAAACCAGATATCTTGGCTCCCGGCTGAAAAACTTTTATTGCAGCATCAGAAATAAAGAATTGGCTAGCTTAAAGGGCCACTAAAGCCACAATTTTTCTTTCATGATTCAGATAGAGAATAGAAATTTAAACAACATTACAAATTACTTCTATTATTTATTTTGCTTCATTTTTTAGATATCCTTAGTTGAAGAAAAAGCAATGCACATGGTGAGCCAATCACACGAGGCTTCTATGTTCAGCAACCAATCAGCAGATACTGAGCATATCTAGATATGCTTTTCAACAAAGAATAACAACAGAAAAAAACAAAATAGATAATATAAGTAAATTAGAAAGATGTTTAAAATTGCATTCTCTTTCTAAATCATGAAAGAAAAAATGTAGGTGTCATGTCCCTATAAGAGCCTATATTCTGAACTGGATCTCCTCCAAAGGAGTCTCTACCAAATTGGAATCAGACAAGGCATCGCACCAATAAGATGCCACACTTGACCTCATGTAAACCACTAGCTTAATCCATTGATCCTGAAAAGAATAGCTATCCTCTCTAGGAATTGTAGTTCTTTGCCAGAGTACTACTTTAGGCACTGTGTGATCTGATATTTAATGGAGACAGCGACCAGAAACTTCTTTTTTTTTTAAAACAGGAGACAGGAAAAAAGGAAACCCTGACTTCTCCCATTCCTGTGAAAATCTCCTAGCACAGACTGGAGCAGGAAAAAATTCCACAGAGGAATCCTAGTACTAGTAAAATTTACTAGAATCTTTACGGTTGACAACGACAAACGAATCAAATTCGCTCCAAAGTAGCCAAAACCTTATTTAACCATACACGAAGGTGTTAAAGCTTAAATCTGAAAGATACTATTCCAGCATCAGATGAAGGAATTATACTGCCCAAATCTGAGATTTCACCCTCAGAGGCTACCGACATATCCTTCTCATTCGACCTCTGAGGAAGGCAACCAGAGTAGCACTGGGAGGGACATAAACCTTACTATCTGAATCTCTAATTTTCCTCTTGCAAATTCCCATAAACATAAGAAAAGCAGATAATGCCAGATATATCACAGAGGATGGTCGAGAGAGGTCAGAGCACAACCGCTGCAGCTGTTTTTCTGGTAGAAAGAAGCGGTGTTGCGGAAGAGTGATGTCATCAGTATGCGGCCCACAAACGAGCCTCCAATCCAAAGCAAGGTGCAAAGCCCAGAGGAGCCGGAACCAACCTCTTGAGTTATAACAAACAGGGAAAAGCCTAGCATTTTTTCTGTTTGTTATACCACAGAGGATACCTGGGCAGAATTTCTACAGGCAAATAACTCATCCAGGAGATTTTAGAGGAACCGCAGAGCACTGCATATGATGCCATAGAGGCTAGGGACGATACAGGAGAAAGTTTTGGCACTGCCTAAACAGCATCATCCTGGGAGGCATGAAGCCCAAAATAAAAAAGGACTCATCGTGTCAAGAAAGAAAGAAATTTATCAGGTAAGCATAAATTTTGTTTTCTTTCTAACAACACGATGAGTCCACGGATCATCTAATTAGTATTGGGAATCAATACCCAAGCTAGAGCACACAGATGATAAGGGTGGGACAAGACAGGGAACCTAAACGGAAGGCACCACTGCTTGAAGAACCTTTCTCCAAAAAGAGGCCTCAGCCGAGGCAAAAGTGTCAAATTTGTAGAATTTAGCAAAAAATGTGAAGAGAGGACCAAGTTGCAGCCTTGTAAATCTGTTCCACAGAAGCTTCATTTTTGAATGCCCAAGAAGAGGAAACAGCCCTCGTAGAATGAGACGTAACTCTCTCAGGAGGCTGCTGTCCAGCAGTCTCATAGGCAAAGCAAATGATACTCTTCAGCCACAAAGAAAGAGAAGCAGCCGTAGCTTTCTGCCCCTTACGTTTCCCAGAGAATACCACAAACAGAGCAGAAGACTGACGAAAATCCTTAGTCCCTGTAAATAGAATTTTAATGCACGTACCATGTCCAGATTGAACAGAAGTCGTTACTTCTGAGAAGAAGGATTTGGACACAAGGAAGGAAACAACAATCTCTTGATTAATGTTTTGATCTGAAACTACTTTAGGGAAAAACCCTAACTTAGTTCGCAAAACTACCTTATCCGAATGAAAAATAATGTAAGGAGACTCATACTGTAGTGCCAAGAGCTCTGACACTCTACGAGCAGATGAAATAGCAACAAGAAACAAAACTTAATATCTAAGGAATGCATAGGCTCAAACGAAGCCCCTTGAAGAACCTTAATTACTAAATTAAGACTCCATGGAGGAGTAACTGGCTTAAACACAGGCCTGATCCTGACCAAGGCCTGACAAAACGATTGCACATCTGGGACGTCCGCCAGACGTTTATGTAACAAAATAGAGAAGGCAGATATTTGACCCCTTAGGGAACTTGCCAATAAACCCTTCTCCAAACCTTCTTGGAGAAAGGACAGAATTCTAGGAATCCTAACCCTGCTCCAAGAGTAGCCCTTGGATTCACACCAATACAGATATTTACACCATATCTTATGGTAAATTTTCCTAGTCACCGGTTTACGAGCCTGAATCATGGTCTTAATGACTGACTCTGAAAATCCACGCTTAGATAAAATTAAGCGTTCAATCTCAAAACAGTCAGCTTCAGAGAAGTTAGATTTGGATGAAGGAAGGGCCCTTGAAATAGAAGGTCCTTTCTCAATGGAAGTCTCCAAGGTGGAAGAGATGACATCTCCACCAGGTCAGCATACCAAATCCTGCGAGGCCACGTCGGAGCAATGAGGATCACCGATGCCCTCTCCTGTTTAATTTGAGCAATGACCCGAGGAAGAAGAGCAAACGGAGGAAATAGGTATGCAATACTAAAATTCCAAGGTACCGCCAGAGCATCTATCAATACAGCCCGGGGGCCCTTGACATAAACCCGTACCTTGGAAGCTTGGCATTCTGCCGAGATGCCATGAGATCCAATTCTGGCTGACCCCATTTGAGAATCAGGCTGGAAAACACATCCGGATGGAGTTCCCACTCGCCGGGTAAAAGGTCTGTCTGCTCAGGAAGTCCGCCTACCAGTTGTCCACTCCTGGGATGTGGATCGCCGACAGACAGCAGTTGTGGGTCTCCGCCCACTGAATTATCTTGGCTTCCTCTGTCATGGCCAAGTAACTCCGAGTTTCTCCCTGATGGTTGATGTAAGCCACAGAAGTTATGTTGTCTGACTGGAACCTAATAAACCGAGCCGAGGCTAACTGAGGCCAGGCCAGAAGAGCATTGAAGATTGCTCTTAGCTTCAGAATGTTTATGGGGAGAACAGACTCCAACCGAGTCCATGTTCCCTGAGCCTTTAGAGAGCCCCAGACTGCTCCCCATCCCAGAAGGCTGGCGTCCGTTGTCACAATCACCCAGGTGGGTCTGCGGAAGCAGGTTCCGTGGGAGAGATGGTCCTAAGACAACCACCAAAGAAGAGAATCAATTGTCTCTTGATCCAGATGTAATCGTGGAGACAGATCCGCATAATCTCAGTTCCACTGCCTGAGCATGCATAACTGCAGTGGTCTGAGGTGGAAACGGGCAAACGGGATGATGTCCATAGCTGCAACCATCAGACTGACTGACAACATTTCCATGTGGGATTTTGCCTGTTGAAAGGATGGTGCCTGAAAAAGAATGTTGTCCAGATAAGACACCACGGGAATGCCCGCAACCGGAGCACCACCAACAGTGATCCCAGAACCTTTTAAAAATTCTGGGAGCTGTGGCGAGACTAAATGGAAGAGCCACAAACTGAAAGTGTTTTTCTAGAAAAGCAAACCTCAGAAACTTGTGATGGCCCCTGTGGATGGGAACATGCAGGCACGCGTCCTTTAAATCTACCGTTGTCATAAACTGACCCTCTTGAACCAAGGGATGAATGGAACGAATAGTTTCTATCTTGAAGGACGGTACTCTGAGGAACTTGTTTAGACTTTTGAGATCTAGAATTGGTCTGAAAGTTCCCATTTTTTTGAGAACCACAAACAGATTGGAGTAAAATCCCAGACCCTGTTCCTGTCTCGGAACATGAACTATCACTCCTAGGTCGGAAAGGTCTTGAACACAGTGTAAGAACACCTCTCTTTTTGTCTGGTCTACAGATAACCTTGAGAGAAGAAACCTGCCCCTGGGAGGAAAGGTTTTGAACTCTAGTTTGTATCCCTGGGAGACGTTGTCCACCGCCCAGTGATCATGAACATCCCGATATCAAGCCTGAGCGAAGAAAGAAAGTCTGCCCCCCACAAGATCTGGTCCCGGATCAGGGGCAGACCCTTCATGCTGTTTTTGAGTCAATAGCAGGCTTCTTTGATTGTTTTCCCTTGTTCCAAGACTGGTTAGGCCTCCAGGAAGGCTTAGACTGTTCCTGCTTGGAAGAAGGAGAGGAAGGCTTATTTTTGAAGTTTCAAACTGCTTATTTCTCTTGTTCTGAGAGAAAAAATTACCCTTTCCTCCCGTAATGTCAGAAATTATTTCCACCAATCCTGGCCCAAACAAGGTCTTCCCCTTGTAGGGAATAGCCAAAAGCTTAGACTTAGATGACACATCCGCAGACCAAGATTTTAACCATAAGGCTCTGCGGGCCAGCACAGCAAAACCAGGGATCTTTGCTCCCAGTTTAATAACCTGTAGGGAAGCATCCGTAATAACGAAATTGGCCAACTTAAAGGCCTTTATCCTATCCGGTCGTCCAGTGTAGCTAAAACCTCCTTAAGTAACAGATGGAGGTGTTCTACCTTAAACCTGAAGAATACAACTTCAATATCAGCAGAAGGAATTACACTGTCTGAGATTTCACCCTCAGATGCTACCGAAGTATCATCCTCTTCAGGTTTCTGGGAGGGGGCATTCGAAATAGCAACAACTGCGTCAGTAACCTCACTTACTGATTGTTTACTTTTCTTCTTGCGCTTTCCCTGCAGCATGGGAAAAGCAGACAATGCATCAGAAACCGCAGAGGACATGAGGGAAGCAATGTCTTGCACCGTAACTCCAGGTGGAGTGAGAGCGGAAACACAGGGAACTGGAGTGGACAACAAATTTTGGGACACATGAGGAGAAAGCTGCGACATATCTTGAACATTGTCAGAAGACTCCTGAACAGCATCCGTCCTAGACAATGTTGGCTCCGAAAAAAGTCTATCCCTATATAATGTAAAGTTCTCTCAATACGTGACAAACAGAATGGGATTGGTGGTTCAACATTAGCATCAAAACATAAAGAACATGTAACATCTTGAAGGGCCTCTTGGTCCATGTTTATTCACTAATTAAACTAAATAAATAGATAACTGATATTTTATTAAGAAAATACCTAACACAAAAAAAACGTTACTGTTCCTTTAAATTTTAAAAATAAACTGCTTTATTTTTCAGCAGGAAATAATTTAACATAAGGAAAAATTAAATACTCCGGACACCTTTACACCTCAGCTTAACTTTGCTGAGGTGCTTACCTGCCTGACAAAATACCGGAGTGTATACACTGTTAGCTGATCCAGACTCGACCTCTTTATTTCTCAAATGGAGTCCGTACTACTGCCCAAAACTGTGACAAAGCTTTCCTTGTCATTGAACACAGGAAGTATGAAGGAGAAGTGCGCAATCAAATTTGGCGCTTCCGTTAACCCCGCCCATCGTGGGCGTTAGAAGAAAAAAACTTTCCTCTGTCAAAATTATAGTAATGTCCGTTTGTTTCATTACTAAGTAAAAAACACCACCTCTGAGCCTGCTCCTCGTCCCCAGTGCTAATACTACCCTTAATAAATATTCTCCAAGTCCTAGGAGAACCTTTCTTTTGTCCCAGAATATAATTAAATTAATACACAATGCCATCTTTTATTCTGAATAACTTTCCCAGAAAATAAAAAGTCAGCACTTACCTTTATACATCTGACCGGCAGCAAGGCAGCTCAATAGGTTTGAGAGGCAAGATCCCTCACATGGACCTGTGGAAAAATGCAAAGACTGAATAATCTTATTCAGGCTTTAGAAATAGGGCAGCATCAGTATATGGGAGACGCAATGACGATTATACCCCACAAGTTCCCATTGCTTTAAAGCCACCACTGCTCTACTGAAGAGACTGATATGGACTACAGCTACACCCTAGGACAAAGCAGCACAATCTTGCACTACTTAAAAAATAATAAAATCTTGCTTGAAGAATCTTTTTCTAACACCTAACTTTACTACTTCCTTGCTCTAACGTAGGCAAAGAGAATGACTGGGGTTGGAGGGAAGGGAGGTGATATTTAACAGCTTTGCTGTGGGGCTCTTTGCCGTCTCCTGCTGGGCAGGAGTGATATTCCCAATAGTAATTAGATGATCCATGGACTCATCGTGTCATTAGAAAGAAAGTCTATCCCTGTAATGCAAGGTTCTCTCAATACATGAGAAACAGAAAGGGATTGGTGGTTCCCCATTAGCATCAAAACACAAAGAACATGTAACATCTTGCAGGGTCTCTTGGTCCATCTTTATTCACCAATAATCAGAATAAACAAACTGATATTTTATTTAGAAAATACCCCACAAAAAAACGTTACTGTTCCTTTAAATTTTAAAAAGAAACTGCTTTATTTTTCTTCAATAAAAATAATAAAGTATCCCCAAAAAAACACTCCGGACAACCTCTATACCTCAGCTTAGCTTTGCTGAGGTGCTTGCCTGCCTGACTGCAAACGGAGTGTACTATTTTGTTAGATAAACCGGAATCAACCTCCATTTTTCAGTAAATTGTGGTCCAGTAACCGCAACACTTCTATATCTGTGACGCAGCAATAGAAATTGACAACTTAGCTAACTCCGCCCATCGTGGGCGTTACGTTAACCTTCCGTTCGGCTAAATGTATTACTACAGCCGTCGGGAGTAAAGTAACGCCACCACCTACTTAGCCATCTCCTCGTCCCCAGTGCCTGCTATTGCTGCCATTAATAAAACTATCCCCCCTAGCAATAGGCAAATGTCTCTTGTCCCACAAATGTATTTTAAAGTGCCATTCAATTTTTCTGCAATGTGTCCCAGAAAAAAAAATCAAGTTCGCACTTACCTTTAGACTTCTGCCAGGCAGCGCACTAGGTTTGAGAGTGCATTTCCCTCACATGGACCTGTGGATAAAAACAAAGACTGAGTAATCTTACTCAGGCTTGCACGGTTAGGGCAGCATTAATACATGAGAGGCGCAGTGAGGATTGTAACCCACAAGTTCCCATTGCTTGAAAGCCACCACTGCTCTACTGAAGAGACTGATATGGACTACGGCTACACCCTAGGACAAAGCAGAACAATCTTCTGCTGAAAAATAATAAAATCTTGCTTGAAGAATCTTCCTTTTCCAACACCTAACTTTACCACTTTCTTGCTCTAACGTAGGCAAAGAGAATGACTGGGGTTGGAGGGAATGGAGGTGATATTTTAAAGCTTTGCTGTGGTGCTCTTTGCCGCCTCCTGCTGGGCAGGAGTGATATTCCCAATAGTAATTAGATGATCCGTGGACTCACCGTGTCATTAGAAAGAAAAAAAGGATAAACTATGTGCCAATAAAGATCCACTAGAGGATTTACCTCTAAAGTGCTGTCCTTCAGTACCTAGAAGACAAAGGAACTTACATGTGGATCCAGCTACAGGGCAGAAAAACAAAATTTATGCTTACCTGATAAATGTATTTCTTTCTTGACACGATGAGTCCACGGATCATCTAATTACTAATGGGATATATCACTCCTGCCCAGCAGGAGGCGGCAAAGAGCACCACAGCAAAGCTGTTAAATATCACCTCCCTTCCCTCCCACCCCAGTCATACGACCAAAGTAAGAGAGAATGGAAGTAACAAGGTGCAGAGGTGTCTGAAGTTTATAACATACTAGCACACTGTCTAAAGAACAGGGCGGGCCATGGACTAATCGTGTCAAGAAAGAAAACATAATTTATGTAAGAACTAACCTGATAAATTAATTTCTTTCATATTCCATGAGCTAGTGACGTATGGGATATACATTCCTACCAGGAGGGGCAAAGTTTCCCAAACCTCAAAATGCCTACAAATACACCCCTCACCACACTCACAAATCAGTTTAACGAATAGCCAAGAAGTGGGGTGATAAGAAAAAAGTGCGAAAGCATAAAAAATAAGGAATTGGAATAATTGTGCTTTATACAAAAAAATCATAACCACCACAAAAAAGGGTGGGCCTCATGGACTCTTGCTAATATGAAAGAAATGAATTTATCAGGTAAGTTCTTACATAAATTATGTTTTCTTTCATGTAATTAGCAAGAGTCCATGAGCTAGTGACGTATGGGATAATAAATACCCAAGATGTGGAACTTCCACGCAAGAGTCACTAGAGAGGGAGGGATAAAATAAAGACAGCCAATTCCGCTGAAAAATAATCCACACCCCAAAATAAAGTTTAAATCTTATAATGAAAAAAACTGAAATTATAAGCAGAAGAATCAAACTGAAACAGCTGCCTTAAGTACTTTTCTACCAAAAACTGCTTCAGAAGAAGAAAACACATCAAAATGGTAGAATTTAGTAAAAGTATGCAAAGAAGACCAAGTGGCTGCTTTGCAAATCTGATCAACCGAAGCTTCATTCCTAAACGCCCAGGAAGTAGAAACTGACCTAGTAGAATGAGCTGTAATCCTTTGAGGCAGAGTTTTACCCGACTCTACATAAGCATGATGAATCAAAGATTTTAACCAAGATGCCAAAGAAATGGCAGAGGCCTTCTGACCTTTCCTGGAACCGGAAAAGATAACAAATAGACTAGAAGTCTTTCGGAAATCTTTAGTAGCTTCAACATAATATTTCAAAGCTCTAACTACATCCAAAGAATGCAACGATCTTTCCTTAGAATTCTTAGGATTAGGACACAATGAAGGAACCACAATTTCTCTACTAATGTTGTTAGAGTTCACAACTTTAGGTAAAAATTTAAATGAAGTCCACAACACCGCCTTATCCTGATGAAAAATCAGAAAAGGAGATTCACAAGAAAGAGCAGATAACTCTGAAACTCTTCTAGCAGAAGAGATGGCCAAAAGGAACAGAACTTTCCAAGAAAGTAATTTAATGTCCAGAGAATGCATAGGTTCAAACGGAGGAGCTTGTAAAGCCCCCAGAACCAAATTTAAACTCCAAGGAGGAGAGATTGACTTAATGACAGGTTTTATACGAACCAAAGCCTGTACAAAACAATGAATATCAGGAAGATTAGCAATCTTTCTGTGAAACAACACAGAAAGAGCAGAAATTTGTCCTTTCAAAGAACTTACAGACAAACCTTTATCCAGACCATCCTGAAGAAATTGTAAAATTCTAGGAATTCTAAAAGAATGCCAGGAAAATTGATGAGAAGAGCACCAAGAAATGTAAGTCTTCCAGATTCGATAATATATCTTCCTAGACACAGATTTACGAGCCTGTAACATAGTATTAATTACGGAGTCAGAGAAACCTCTATGACTGAGAATCAAGCGTTCAATCTCCATACCTTCAAATTTAATGATTTGAGATCCTGATGGAAAAAAGGACCTTGAGATAGAAGGTCTGGTCTTAACGGAAGAGTCCAAGGTTGGCAAGTAGCCATCCGAACAAGATCCGCATACCAAAACCTGTGAGGCCATGCTGGAGCCACCAGCAGAACAAACGAACGCTCTTTTAGAATCTTGGAGATCACTCTTGGAAGAAGAACTAGAGGCGGAAAGATATAGGCAGGATGATACTTCCAAGGAAGTGACAATGCATCCACTGCCTCCGCCTGAGGATCCCTGGATCTGGACAGATACCTGGAAAGTTTCTTGTTTAGATAAGAAGCCATCAGATCTATTTCTGGAAGACCCAGATTTGAACAATCTGAAGAAACACCTCTGGGTGAAGAGACCATTCGCCCGGATGTAACGTCTGGCGACTGAGATAATCCGCTTCCCAATTGTCTACACCTGGGATGTGAACCGCAGAAATTAGACAGGAGCTGGATTCCGCCCAAGCAAGTATCCGAGATACTTCTTTCATAGCCAGAGCACTGAGTCCCCCCTTGATGATTGACATATGCCACGGTTGTGACATTGTCCGTCTGAAAACAAATGAACGATTCTCTCTTCAGAAGAGGCCACGACTGAAGAGCTCTGAAAATCGCACGGAGTTCCAAAATGTTGATGGGTAATCTCGCCTCCTGAGATTCCCAAACCCCCTGCGCTGTCAGAGACACCCATACAGCTCCCCAACCTGTCAGACTCGCATCTGTTGAGATCACAGTCCAGGTTGGAAGAACAAAAGAAGCCCCTTGAACTAAACGATGGTGATCTGTCCACCACGTCAGAGAGTGTCGTACAATCGGATTTAAAGATATTAACTGTGATATCTTTGTATAATCCCTGCACCACTGGTTCAGCATACAAAGCTGAAGAGGTCGCATGTGAAAACGAACAAAGGGGATCGCATCCGATGCAGCAGTCATAAGACCTAGAATTTCCATGCATAAGGCTACCGAAGGGAATGATTGAGACTGAAGGTTTCGACAAGCTGAAACCAATTTCAGACGTCTCTTGTCCGTCAGAGACAAAGTCATGGACACTGAATCTATTTGGAAACCTAAAAAGGTTACCCTTGTCTGAGGAATCAATGAACTCTTTGGTAAATTGATCCTCCAACCATGTTCAAGTCGATTCGTATGAAATTCTGCTAAATGTGAAGACTGAGCAAGTACCAAGATATCGTCCAAATAAGGAAATACCACAATACCCTGTTCTCTGATTACAGATAGCAGGGCACCGAGAACCTTTGAAAAAATCCTTGGAGCTGTTGCTAGGCCGAACGGCAGAGCCACAAATTGGTAATGCTTGTCTAGAAAAGAGAATCTCAGAAACTGATAGTGATCTGGATGAATCGGAATATGCAGATATGCATCCTGTAAATCTATTGTGGACATATAATGCCCTTGCTGAATAGTCCTTATAGTTACCATTTTGAATTTGGTATCCTTACATAATGATTCAATATTTTTAAATCCAGAACTGGTCTGAAGGAATTCTCCTTCTTTGGTACAATGAATAGATTTGAGTAAAACCCCAGACCCTGTTCCAGAACTGGAACTGGCACAATTACTCCAGCCAACTCTAGATCTGAAACACATTTCAGAAATGCTTGAGCCTTCACTGGATTTATTGGAATGCGAGAAAGAAAAAATCTTCTTGCAGGAGGCCTTACCTTGAAACCTATTCTGTACCCTTGTGAAACAATGTTCTGAATCCAAAGACTGTGAATCGAATTGATCCAAATTTCTTTGAAAAATCGTAATCTGCCCCCTACCAGCTGTGCTGGAATGAGGGCCGCACCTTCATGTGGACTTGGGAGCTGGCTTTTGCTTTCTAAAAGGCTTGGATTTATTCCAGACTGGAGATGGTTTCCAGGCTTCTGTTCCTTATTCTGATGAAAGGAACGAAAACGATTAGCAGCCCTATATTTACCTTTAGATTTTTTATCCTGAGGTAAAAAAGTTCCTTTCCCCCCAGTAACAGTTGAAATAATAGAATCCAACTGGGAACCAAACAATTTATTACCTTGAAAAGAAAGGGAAAGCATTCCAAGTTTTAAGCCATAAAGCTCTTCTAGCTAAAATAGCTAAAGACATATACCTGACATCAACTCTAATGATATCAAAGATGGCATCACAAATAAAGTTATTAGCATGTTGAAGAAGTTTAACGATGCTATGAGTATTATAATCTGACACTTGTTGTGCCAAAGCCTCCAACCAAAAAGTGGAAGCTGCCGCAACATCAGCCAAAGAAATAGCAGGCCTAAGAAGATTACCTGAACATAAATAAGCTTTCCTTAGAAAGGAATCAATTTTCCTATCTAAAGGATCCTTAAAGGAAGTACTATCTGCCGTAGGAATAGTAGTACTTTTAGCGAGAGTAGAGATAGCACCATCAACTTTAGGGATTTTGTCCCAAAATTCTAATCTGTCAGATGGCACAGGATACAATTTCTTAAACCTTTTAGAAGGAGTAAATGAATTACCCAGATTATTCCATTCCCTAGAAATTACTTCAGAAATAGCATCAGGGACAGGAAAAACTTCCTGAATAACTGTAGGAGGTTTAAAAACCGAATTTAAACGCTTAGTAGATTTAGTATCAAGAGGACTAGATTCCTCCATCTCTAATGCGATTAAAACTTCTTTAAGTAAAGAACGAATAAATTCCATTTTAAATAAATAACATAATTTATGTAAGAACTTACCTGATAAATTCATTTCTTTCATATTAGCAAGAGTCCATGAGCTAGTGACGTATGGGATATACATTCCTACCAGGAGGGGCAAAGTTTCCCAAACCTCAAAATGCCTATAAATACACCCCTCACCACACCCACAAATCAGTTTAACGAATAGCCAAGAAGTGGGGTGATAAGAAAAAAGTGCGAAGCATAAATATAAGGAATTGGAATAATTGTGCTTTATACAAAAAAATCATAACCACCACAAAAAAAGGGTGGGCTTCATGGACTCTTGCTAATATGAAAGAAATGAATTTATCAGGTAAGTTCTTACATAAATTATGTTTTCTTTCATGTAATTAGCAAGAGTCCATGAGCTAGTGACGTATGGGATAATGACTACCCAAGATGTGGATCTTCCACGCAAGAGTCACTAGAGAGGGAGGGATAAAATAAAGACAGCCAATTCCGCTGAAAATAATCCACACCCAAAACAAAGTTTAAATCTACCAAAAACTGCTTCAGAAGAAGAAAACACATCAAAATGGTAGAATTTAGTAAAAGTATGCAAAGAAGACCAAGTTGCTGCTTTGCAAATCTGATCAACCGAAGCTTCATTCGAGTTTTACCCGACTCGACATAAGCATGATGAATTAAAGATTTCAACCAAGATGCCAAAGAAATGGCAGAAGCCTTCTGACCTTTCCTAGAACCGGAAAAGATAACAAATAGACTATAAGTCTTTCGGAAATTCTTAGTAGCTTCAACATAATATTTCAAAGCTCTAACTACATCCAATGAATGCAATGATTTCTCCTTAGAATTCTTAGGATTAGGACATAATGAAGAAACCACAATTTCTCTACTAATGTTGTTAGAATTCACAACCTTAGGTAAAAATTTAAAAGAAGTTCGCAACACGCCTTATCCTGATGAAAAATCAGAAAAGGAGACTCACAAGAAAGAGCAGATAATTCAGAAACTCTTCTGGCAGAAGAGATGGCCAAAAGGAACAAAACTTTCCAAGAAAGTAATTTAATGTCCAATGAATGCATAGGTTCAAACGGAGGAGCTTGAAGAGCCCTCAGAACCAAATTCAAACTCCAAGGAGGAGAAATTGACTTAATGACAGGTTTTATACGAACCAAAGCTTGTACAAAACAATGAATATCAGGAAGATTAGCAATCTTTCTGTGAAAAAGAACAGAAAGAGCAGAGATTTGTCCTTTCAAGGAACTTGCAGACAAACCTTTATCCAAACCATCCTGAAGAAACTGTAAAATTCTCGGAATTCTAAAAGAATGCCAGAAAAAATGATGAGAAAGACACCAAGAAATATAAGTCTTCCAGACTCTATAATATATCTCCCTAGATACAGATTTACGAGCCTGTAACATAGTATTAATCAGAGTCAGAGAAACCTCTTTGACTAAGAATCAAGCGTTCAATCTCCATACCTTTAAATTTAAGGATTTGAGATCCTGATGGAAAAAAGGACCTTGCGACAGAAGGTCTGGCCTTAACGGAAGAGTCCACGGTTGGCATGAGGCCATCCGGACAAGATCCGCATACCAAAACCTGTGAGGCCATGCTGGAGCTACCAGCAGAACAAACGAGCATTCCTTCAGAATCTTGGAGATTGCTCTTGGAAGAAGAACTAGAGGCGGAAAGATATAGGCAGGATGATACTTCCAAGGAAGTGACAATGCATCCACTGCTACCGCTTGAGGATCCCTGGATCTGGACAGATACCTGGGAAGTTTCTTGTTTAGATGAGAGGCCATCAAATCTATTTCTGGAAGTCCCCACATTTGAACAATCTGAAGAAATACCTCTGGGTGAAGAGACCATTCGCCCGGATGTAACGTTTGGCGACTGAGATAATCCGCTTCCCAATTGTCTATACCTGGGATATGAACCGCAGAAACTAGACAGGTGCTGGATTCCGCCCATACCAGAATTCGAGATACTTCTTTCATAGCCAGAGGACTGTGAGTCCCTCCTTGATGATTGATGTATGCCACAGTTGTGACATTGTCTGTCTGAAAACAAATGAACGATTCTCTCTTTAGAAGAGGCCAAGACTGAAGAGCTCTGAAAATTGCACGGAGTTCCAAAATATTGATCGGTAATCTCACCTCCTCAGATTCCCAAACCCCTTGTGCTGTCAGAGACCCCCACACAGCTCCCCAACCTGTAAGACTTGCATCTGTTGAAATTACAGTCCAGGTCGGAAGAACAAAAGAAGCCCCCTGAACTAAACGATGGTGATCTTTCCACCACGTCAGAGAGTGTCGTACAATCGGTTTTAAAGATATTAATTGAGATATCTTTGTGTAATCCCTGCACCACTGGTTCAGCATACAGAGCTGAAGAGGCCGCATGTGAAAACGAGCAAAGGGGATCGCGTCCGATGCAGCAGTCATAAGACCTAGAATTTCCATGCATAAGGCTACCGAAGGGAATGATTGTGACTGAAGGTTTCGACAAGCTGATATCAATTTTAGACGTCTCTTGTCTGTCAAAGATAGAGTCATAGACACTGAATCTATCTGGAAACCTAAAAAGGTTACTTGTGTCTGAGGAATCAATGAACTTTTTGGTAAATTGATCCTCCAACCATGATGTTGAAGAAACAACACAAGTCGATTCGTATGAGATTCTGCTAAATGTGAAGACTGAGCAAGTACCAAGATATCGTCCAAATAAGGAAATACCACAATACCCTGTTCTCTGATTACAGACAGAAGGGCACCGAGAACCTTCGAAAAAATTCTTGGAGCTGTAGCTAGGCCAAACGGCAGAGCCACAAACTGGTAATGCTTGTCTAGGAAAGAGAATCTCAGAAACTGATAGTGATCTGGATGAATCGGAATATGCAGATATGCATCCTGTAAATCTATTGTAGACATATAATGCCCTTGCTGAACAAAAGGCAGGATAGTCCTTACAGTTACCATTTTGAATGTTGGTATCCTTACATAACGATTCAATATTTTTAGATCCAGAACTGGTCTGAAGGAATTCTCCTTCTTTGGTACAATGAAGAGATTTGAATAAAACCCCAGTCCCTGTTCCAGAACTGGAACTGGCATAATTACTCCAGCCAACTCTAGATCTGAAACACATTTCAGAAATGCTTGAGCCTTCGCTGGGTTTACTGGGACACAGGAAAGAAAAAATCTCTTTTCAGGAGGCCTTATCTTGAAGCCAATTCTGTACCCTTCTGAAACAATGTTCTGAATCCAAAGATTGTGAACGGAATTGATCCAAATTTCTTTGAAAAAACGTAATCTGCCCCCTACCAGCTGAGCTGGAATGAGGGCCGCACCTTCATGTGGACTTAGGAGCTGGCTTTGATTTTCTAAAAGGCTTGGATTTATTCCAGACTGGAGATGGTTTCCAAACTGATACCGCTCCTGAGGATGAAGGATCAGGTTTTTGTTCCTTGTTGTGACGAAAGGAACAAAAACGATTATTAGACCTAAATTTACCTTTAGATTTTTTATCCTGTGGTAAAAAAGTTCCTTTCCCTCCAGTAACAGTTGAGATAATAGAATCCAACTGAGAACCAAACAATTTATTACCCTGGAAAGAAAGGGAAAGCAGAGTAGACTTAGAAGACATATCAGCATTCCAAGTTTTAAGCCATAAAGCTCTTCTAGCTAAAATAGCTAGAGACATATACCTGACATCAACTCTAATGATATCAAAGATGGCATCACAAATAAAATTATTAGCATGTTGAAGAAGAATAATAATGCTATGAGAATTATGATCTGTTACTTGTTGCACTAAAGCTTCTAACCAAAAAGTTGAAGCTGCAGCAACATCCGCTAAAGATATAGCAGGTCTAAGAAGATTACCTGAACACAAGTAAGCTTTTCTTAGAAAGGATTCAATTTTCCTATCTAAAGGATCCTTAAAGGAAGTACCATCTGCCGTAGGAATAGTAATACGCTTAGCAAGAGTAGAGACAGCCCCATCAACCTTAGGGATTTTGTCCCAAAACTCTAATCTGTCAGATGGCACAGGATATAATTGCTTAAAACGTTTAGAAGGAGTAAATGAATAACCCAAATTATTCCATTCCCTGGAAATTACTTCAGAAATAGCACTAGGGACAGGAAAAACTTCTGGAATAATTACAGGAGATTTAAAAACCTTATCTAAACGTTTAGATTTAGTATCAAGAGGACCAGAATCCTCAATTTCTAATGCAATTAGGACTTCTTTAAGTAAAGAACGAATAAATTCCATTTTAAATAAATATGAAGATTTATCAGCATCAACCTCTGAGACAGAATCCTCTGAACCAGAAGAACCATTATCAGAATCAGAATGATGATGTTCATTTAAAAATTCATCTGAAAAATGAGAAGTTTTAAAAGACTTTTTACGTTTACTAGAAGGAGGAATAACAGACATAGCCTTCTTAATGGATTTAGAAACAAAATCTCTTATGTTATCAGGAACACTCTGAGTATTAGATGTTGACGGAACAGCAACAGGTAATGTAACAGTACTAAAGGAAATATTATCTGCATTAACAAGTTTGTCATGACAAACAGTACAAACAACAGCTGGAGGAACAGATACCATAAGTTTACAGCAGATACACTTAGCTTTGGTAGCTCCAGCACCAGGCAGCGATTTTCCAGAAGTATCTTCTGACTCAGTTTCAACGTGGGACATCTTGCAATATGTAATAGAAAAAAACAACATATAAAGCAAAATTGATCAAACTCCTTAAATGACAGTTTCAGGAATGGGAAAAAATGCCAGTGAACAAGCTTCTAGCAACCAGAAGCAATAAATAATGAGACTTAAATAATGTGGAGACAATAGTGACGCCCATATTTTTTTAGCGCCAAAAATGACGCCCACATTATTTGGCGCCTAAATGCTTTTGGCGCCAAAAATGACGCCACATCCGGAACGCCGACACTTTTGGCGCAAAAGAACGTAAAAAATGACGCAACTTCCGGCGACACGTATGACGCCGGAAACAGGAAAAAAAAATTGCGCCAAAAAAGTCCGCGCCAAGAATGACGCAATAAAATGAAGCATTTTCAGCCCCCGCGAGCCTAACAGCCCACAGGGAAAAAGTCAAATTTTAAGGTAAGAAAAAAATTGATTTATTCATATGCATTATCCCAAATATGAAACTGACTGTCTGAAATAAGGAATGTTGAACATCCTGAGTCAAGGCAAATAAATGTTTGAATACATATATTTAGAACTTTATAAAAAAGTGCCCAACCATAGCTTAGAGTGTCACAGAAAATAAGACTTACTTACCCCAGGACACTCATCTACATGTTGTAGAAAGCCAAACCAGTACTGAAACGAAAATCAGCAGAGGTAATGGTATATAAATAAGAGTATATCGTCGATCTGAAAAGGGAGGTAAGAGATGAATCTCTACGACCGATAACAGAGAACCTATGAAATAGACCCCGTAGAAGGAGATCATTGAATTCAAATAGGCAATACTCTCCTCACATCCCTCTGACATTCACTGCACGCTGAGAGGAAAACCGGGCTCCAACCTGCTGCGGAGCGCATATCAACGTAGAATCTAGCACAAACTTACTTCACCACCTCCATAGGAGGCAAAGTTTGTAAAACTGATTTGTGGGTGTGGTGAGGGGTGTATTTATAGGCATTTTGAGGTTTGGGAAACTTTGCCCCTCCTGGTAGGAATGTATATCCCATACGTCACTAGCTCATGGACTCTTGCTAATTACATGAAAGAAATGAGACTTAAATAATGTGAGAAAAAAGCGCCAAAAAAGCCGCCCACATTATTGGCGTCCAAATGCTTTTGGCACCAAGAATGACGCCACATCCGGTGACGCCAACATTTTTGGCGCAAAACGTCAAAAAAATGACGCAAACACGAACAACTTCCAGCGACAAGTATGACGCCGGAAATGACAAAGAAATTTTTTGCGCCAAAAAAGTCAGCGCCAAGAATGACGCAATAAAATGAAGCATTTTCAGCCCCCGCGAGCCTAACAGCCCACAGGGAAAAAAGTCAATTTTTAAGGTAAGAAAAAATGTTTTAATTCATATGCATTATCCCAAATAATGAAACTGACTGTCTGAAATAAGGAATATTGATCATCCTGAATCAAGGCAAATAAATGTTTAAACACATATATTTAGAACTTTATATAAAAGTGCCCAACCATAGCTTAGAGTGTCACAAAAAATAAGGCTTACTTACCCCAGGACACTCATCTACATGTAGTAGAAAGCCAAACCAGTACTGAAACGAGAATCAGTAGAGGTAATGGTATATAAGAGTATATCGTCGATCTGAAAAGGGAGGTAAGAGATGAATCTCTACGACCGATAACAGAGAACCTATGAAATAGATCCCGTAGAAGGAGACCATTGAATTCAAATAGGCAATACTCTCTTCACATCCCTCTGACATTCACTGCACACAGAGGAAAACCGGGCTCCAGCCTGCTGCGAAGCGCATATCAACGTAGAATCTAGCACAAACTTACTTCACCACCTCCATGAGAGGCAAAGTTTGTAAAACTGATTTGTGGGTGTGGTGAGGGGTGTATTTGTAGGCATTTTGAGGTTTGGGAAACTTTGCCCCTCCTGGTAGGAATGTATATCCCATACGTCACTAGCTCATGGACTCTTGCTAATTACATGAAAGAAATACATTTATCAGGTAAGCATAAATTTTGTTTTCTTTCTAATGACACAATAAGTCTACGGATCATCTAATTACTATTGGGAATCAATACCCAAGCTAGAGTACACAGATTATAAGGGAGGGAAAAGAAAAAACAGGGAACCTAAACAGAAGGCACCACTGCTTGAAGAACCCCTCTCCCAAAAGCGGCCTCAGCTGAGGAAAAAGTGTCAAATTTATAGAATTTTGAAAAAGTGCGGAGAGGACCAAGTTGCAGTCTTGCAAATCTGTTCCATAGAAGCTTAATTTTTGAATGCCCATGAGGAAGCAACAGCCCTCGTTAAATGAGCCGTAACTCTCTCTGGAGGTTGCTGTCCAGCAGATTCATCGGCAAAACGTATGATATTCTTCAGCCACAAAGAAAGAGAAGTAGCCATAGCTTTCTGTCCCTTACGTTTTCCAGAGAAAACCACAAACAAGGCAAAAGACTGACGAAAATCCTTAGGTGCCTGTAAATAAAATTTTAGTGCACGTACCACATCCAGATTGTGCAGAAGCCGTTCCTTCTGAGAAGGATTAGGACACAAAGAAGGAACAACAATCTCCTGATTAATGTTCCGGTCAGAAAACTACTTTAGGGAGAAACCCTACTTTAGTATGTAAAACTACCTTATCCGAATGAAAAATTAGGTAAGGAGAATCATACTGTAATGCCGAGAGCTCTGACACTCTACGAGCAGATGAAATAGCAACAAGAAACAAAACTTTCCAAGATAACTTAATATCGAAGGAATCCATAGGCTTAAATGGAGCTTCTTGAAGAACCTTAAGAACTAAATTAAGACTCCAGGGAGGAGTAACTGGTTTGAACACAGGCTTGATCCTGACCAAGGCCTGACAAAACGATTGCACGTCTGGTACGTCCTCCAGACATTTATGTAACAAAATAGACAATGGAGATATTTGTCCCTTTAGGGAACTTGCCCATAATCCCTTCTCCAAACCTTCTTGGAGAAAGGACAGAATTCTAGGAATCCTAACTCTACTCCAAGAGTAGCCCTTGGATTCACACCAATATAGATATTTACGCCATATCTTGTGGTAAATCTTTCTAGTCACAGGTTTATGAGCCTGAATCATGGTCTCTATGACCGATTCTGAAAATCCCGCTTGGATAAAATTAAGCGTTCAATCTCCAAGCAGTCAGCTTCAGAGAAACTAGATTTGGAAGAAGGAAGGGCCCTTGAAGTAGAAGGTCCTTCCTCAACGGAAGTCTCCAAGGTGGAAGAGATGACATGTCCACCAGATCTGCATACCAAATCCTGCGAGGCCATGCTGGTGCAATGAGGATCACCAACGCCATCTCCTGCTTGATTTGAGCAATGACCCGAGGTAGAAGAGCGAACTGAGGAAATAGGTATGCAAGACTGATATTCCAAGGTACCGCCAGGGCGTCTCCAAGTACAGCCTGAGGATCCCTTGACCTCGATCCGTACCTTGGAAGCTTGGCATTCTGCCGAGATGTAATAAGATCCAATTCCAGCTGACCCCATTTGAGAATCTGGCTGGAAAACACTTCTGGATGGAGTTCCCACTCCCCTGGGTGAAAGGTCTACTAGGGAACTAGAGCAGGACAGAGATTGCAAACAAGCAGACAGAAGACCAAGATACTAGAGGAAGGGAAATCTACAATTTATAATCTTTCTAGTACTGTATTAGATGACACTGATTATAAATGATTAAGTAAAGGGTTGAATTTTGCACCTAAAGCACCACCTAATAAGTTCGAAGTTTTTATTGATATTCAAAAATGTATTCGCAAATTAATGTTAAAACGTTACTTTGCCAAGAATCCTTGTAATAGGGGTGACTACAATCCAGAATATCTAGAATTTAAGGATTTAGATACTCTAAAAATCCTACGAGATTTAGAGAGACAAAACTCTAATTTATTAGAACCTATAGGTGAAGGATTTGTACCAACACTAGATCTCATGGATTTGACTGTCCATGAAGAAGAACAACCCATTATTCATTCAGCTTTTAAAAATAAATCGAATTTTTATCCCATAGGGGCTCAAGGAGATCAGATTCCAGTTTTTGGAAAATTAGTAATGGATGAGTTGGAAAAGGCTTTTGCTAAACCAAGTAAATCCCTGAACAAACATTCTGACAATCTCACCACCCTTGAACGCAAGTCACTTAAGTGTCTTAAGAATAATAATAATATAGTCATCAGGAGTGCGGACAAGGGTGGTGGAATCGTCATACAGGATAGAGAAACATATTTAAAAGAAGCCTATTGTTTACTAGAGGATAATACTACTTATTCTATTTTAGAGAGAGATCCTACTGTGGGGTATACTAGAGATCTAAAAAATCTTCTATGCAAAGCAAAGGATAGAATGGTTATAACGAATGAAGAATTTGCGTTTTTATTTGTGGCATCCCCTAAAATTGCTGGATTTTATCACTTGCCTAAGGTCCATAAGGACTCTACTAATCCCCCAGATAGGCCCATAGTCTCTGGTACAGATTCACTTAGTAATCATCTATCTTAATATGTGGACTACTATTTACAGCCCATTGTACAGAAAACTAGGGCCTACCTGAGGGATAGTACACAGGTTATTACTAATTTTGAGGGGGTACCTTGGAAAGATGATTATTGCTTTGTCACATGTGATGTGACTTCTTTATATACCTGTTTCCCCCACAAACTAGGTAGTAAGGCCATCCTGAATGAACTAATGAGATGGAATATACCAAAAGATCGCATAGATTTTATCATTGACTCCATTATGTTTATCCTTGAGCATAATTATTTTCTCTTTGAGAAAAAATATTACAGACAAATAAAGGGGACGGCAATGGGGACAACCTTTGCGCCCTCTTATGTCAATTATTTTGAAAATAACTATATATGGTGCAATAAACCGTTTTACAAAAACATTATCAAATTTCATCGCTATATCGATGATGTGTTAATTTTATGGCAAAGAAAAAAGGCAGATATTGGTAATTTCATTAATTTCATGAATGGAAATAGTTATAATCTTGTTTTTACTGCTAATATGTCTAATACTAAAATAGAATTCTTGGATCTTCTCCTATATGTGGATGAAAATAATCAGATAGCGACTACTAATTTTAGGAAACCGACTGAGAAAAACAGCTATATAGATGCAACAAGTGGTCATAAAAAGAGTTGGGTTTCAAATGTTCGGTATGGTCAGTATTTACGAATGCGTAAAAACTGTACCCATATGTCAAATTTTTTGTCTGAGGCTGCGATTCTGGACAAAAAATTCCTTGATTAGGGATATAAAAAAGAGTTATTAGAAACAGCCAAAGATAGGGCCTTAAGTGTGACTAGATATAACCTGTTAAACAAAATTAAACCTTATAAGGTAAAGGATAGTGCAACCTCTGACACTCCTAGGTTTATTACCAGATACAATGAAGGAGCTACTACTATACATAAAGTTCTTAAAAACATTGGGTCATTCTAAAAACCGACCCTATACTGGTAATTTATTATCAGATAAACTTCAGGTCATTTTCAAAAAAAGGTAAGAATCTGAAAAATATATTGGCCCCAAGTAAGCTTAAGGACCCAACACCATTAGTGGATAATGCACGTAATTGGTTAACTGTTAAAAAGGGAACCTTTAGGTGCTTGAAAGCAGTTTGTAATATGTGTAGCCATGTTGATAATTTATCCACTTTTACCAACTGAGATGGCACTCAGAATTTTACTATTAATTGTAGAGCCACATGTGATTCTACATTTGTGGTGTACCTCTCATCAACTGTGGTTGTGGTCTTTTTTATGTAGGGTACACTAAAAGAAAAATAAGAACCAGAACTAATGAGCACCTATATAATATTAAAATGGCCAAGAAAGAGAAATCAATTAAACACAGCATCCCTATTCACTTCTCAGATATGCATAATTGTAATTTATCTTCTTTTAAGGTAAAAGTGATAGATTGGATCCCTCCTAATATTCATAATAGGCTCCTTGCTTTGAGACAGCAGGAGACCTATTGGATATACAAAATTGGTAGTCTGGCCCCTAGAAGCCTAAATGTCGATCTGGATCTTGCCGCATATATGTGATGTTTAGGTTTAGGTTCAGATTTGAGTATTTCAGTATTTTAGTGCATATAGTAATGTCTGTAATTTGCTTTATGTATGTGTAGCAATATGGTTTTAATATCTAGTAGATTTATTCATTTATTATTTTTTAAGAGAAATACATAGAATATATAAAATATATATTTATCTGTGTGTGTATACACATATGGACATTATTTGATAAATATTAGGATATTTAGTTTGCTATATCAATGTTAAAGTTTTTAAATATGCATTAGTTTTTCAGATGAATTGAATTGGAGTTATTATAACTGGATGAATTTGAACTGATCATTTAGATAGATTAATTTATTTATTTATTTATTTATTTTTTATTTGAGGTTTGAAATAAGGCATACAAAAGTATAAGACAATAGAATAAAATACAATATTCGCTATAATACAGCAATCTCATGACACAAAGCTTCAGGCATACAATATACATTTCTAAAACAGAAGTTGATAAGTATAGCAAATAATTCGGATGCCTAATGATCTGTTACCCTCCTTATGGACACAGAAGGTCACTCATGGACCTCATCACTATAAAGTCTAAGAGAAGGAGGTTAATTCAATAAAGGAGACCGCTTTTGGATCTCAACTGACAAACCTCGTTTTGCTATAAACACTCTAGAACAATCTGCTATTAACACATTTGTGGATAATATGAGAGAAATAAAACAAGTTTAAAGCATTTGGTGCCAACTAAGTGAAATAAAGCTAGTGTACCCTATTATATATTGTAAATTTTCTGTGCTGACCTGCTTAGAAAAAAGGACAGCCGCAGGACTTGTCAAATAATAAACAGGTAGGAGTAAAACAAGCAGAGAAGTTACTTATGTGACCAACCTTAAATCAAATCTAGATTCATGTTCTATGTGCTACTATATATAAACACTTTGATAAACACTCTAGGATAATCTGCTATTGACACAACTGTGGGCAATATTAGAGAGGTAAAGCAAGTTTAGAGTATTTGATGCAGACTAGGTAAAATACTGCTAGCGTACAATATTGCATACTATGAATTTTCTGTGCTATCCTACTTAGAAAAAAAAAAAAAAAAAGGACAGTCTTAGGGCTTATCATATAGTAATCAGACAAGGGTGAAACAACCAAAGAAATTACTTGTATGAACAACCTCAGTTCAGATCTAGATTAATTTTCTCTATGTGCTACTAAATATAGATGCTAGTTATATAAAATAAGTGTAGAGTGCATCACCCCGGCCGCAGGTCATGCAGCACCACACAGCTAGTTTACAATAGCAATAAGATAAGCATGTAGCAAGCACATGACATGAGGTCAGTTTAGGGAAAAACTTCTACTGAACTGCATCCAAGACTGTCATTAGTTAGCTGCTAGGGGAAGAAGAAGAGTACGCCCTGTGGGAAAATATTAATTGTAGGGCAAGTGTATTAGTGGGTTAGTATAAAAGTAAGTAGCTAAGTCAAATTTTGTAGGGTGGTCCCAATATTAAGAAAATTAGATTATATGGACAACTATACCCCTTCAAGCTGAATTGCAGTTATGTGGAAAGGATGTAACATTTGTTCACTCATAAATGAAATAGCACAAATATGGGAGATTACTAAAACAATTAAGTCACAATACACAATATAACGCTGAAAACAACATCAGAAAAAACAGAATTTATGCTTACCTGATAAATGACTTTCTCCAACGGTGTGTCCGGTCCACGGCGTCATCCTTACTTGTGGGATATTCTCTTCCCCAACAGGAAATGGCAAAGAGTCCCAGCAAAGCTGGCCATATAGTCCCTCCTAGGCTCCGCCCACCCCAGTCATTCGACCGACGGACAGGAGGAAATATATATAGGAGAAACCATATGGTACCGTGGTGACTGTAGTTAGAGAAAATAATTAATCAGACCTGATTAAAAAACCAGGGCGGGCCGTGGACCGGACACACCGTTGGAGAAAGTAATTTATCAGGTAAGCATAAATTCTGTTTTCTCCAACATTGGTGTGTCTGGTCCACGGCGTCATCCTTACTTGTGGGAACCAATACCAAAGCTTTAGGACACGGATGAAGGGAGGGAGCAAATCAGGTTACCTAAACGGAAGGCACCACAGCTTGCAAAACCTTTCTCCCAAAAATAGCCTCCGAAGAAGCAAAAGTATCAAATTTGTCAAATTTGGCAAAAGTGTGCAGTGAAGACCAAGTCGCTGCCTTACATATCTGGTCAACAGAAGCCTCGTTCTTGAAGGCCCATGTGGAAGCCACAGCCCTAGTGGAGTGAGCTGTGATTCTTTCAGGAGGCTGCCGTCCGGCAGTCTCATAAGCCAATCGGATAATGCTTTTAAGCCAAAAGGAAAGAGGTAGAAGTCGCTTTTTGACCTCTCCTTTTACCAGAATAAACAACAAACAAGGAAGATGTTTGTCTGAAATCTTTAGTAGCCTCTAAATAGAATTTTAGAGCATGGACAACGTCCAAATTGTGTAACAAACGTTCCTTCTTTGAAACTGGATTCGGACACAAAGAAGGTACAACTATCTCCTGGTTAATATTTTTGTTAGAAACAACTTTAGGAAGAAAACCAGGCTTAGTACGCAAAACCACCTTATCTGCATGGAACACCAGATAGGGCGGAGAACACTGCAGAGCAGATAACTCTGAAACTCTTCTAGCAGAAGAAATTGCAACTAAAAACAAAACTTTCCAAGATAGTAACTTAATATCTATGGAATGTAAAGGTTCAAACGGAACCCCTTGAAGAACTGAAAGAACTAGATTTAGACTTCAGGGAGGAGTCAAAGGTCTGTAAACAGGCTTGATCCTAACCAGAGCCTGAACAAATGCTTGAACATCTGGCACAGCTGCCAGTCTTTTGTGTAGTAAGACAGATAAAGCAGAGATCTGTCCCTTTAGAGAACTTGCAGATAATCCTTTCTCCAAACCTTCTTGTAGAAAGGAGAGAATCTTAGGAATTTTTATCTTATTCCATGGGAATCCATTGGATTCACACCAACAGATATATTTTTTCCATATTTTATGGTAAATTTTTCTAGTTACAGGTTTTCTGGCCTGAACCAGAGTATCTATCACAGAATCTGAAAACCCACGCTTCGATAGAATCAAGCGTTCAATCTCCAAGCCGTCAGTTGGAGGGAGACCAGATTTGGATGTTCGAATGGACCCTGAACAAGAAGGTCCTGTCTCAAAGGTAGCTTCCATGGTGGAGCCGATGACATATTCACCAGGTCTGCATACCAAGTCCTGCATGGCCACGCAGGAGCTATCAAGATCACCGAGGCCCTCTCCTGATTGATCCTGGCTACCAGCCTGGGAATGAGAGGAAACGGTGGGAATACATAAGCTAGGTTGAAGGTCCAAGGTGCTACTAGTGCATCTACTAGGGTCGCCTTGGGATCCCTGGATCTGGACCCGTAGCAAGGAACCTTGAAGTTCTGACGAGACGCCATCAGATCCATGTCTGGAATGCCCCATAATTGAGTTATTTGGGCAAAGATTTCCGGATGGAGTTCCCACTCCCCCGGATGGAATGTCTGACGAGTCAGAAAATCCGCTTCCCAATTTTCCACTCCTGGGATGTGGATCGCAGACAAGTGGCAGGAGTGATCCTCCGCCCATTGAATTATTTTGGTCACTTCTTTCATCGCCAAGGAACTCCTTGTTCCCCCCTGATGATTGATATATGCAACGGTTGTCATGTTGTCTGATTGGAACCTTATGAATTTGGCCTTTGCTAGTTGAGGCCAAGCTCTGAGAGCATTGAATATCGCTCTCAGTTCCAGAATGTTTATCGGGAGAAGAGACTCTTCCCGAGACCATAGACCCTGAGCTTTCAGGGATTCCCAGACCGCGCCCCAGCCCATTAGACTGGCGTCGGTCGTGACAATGACCCACTCTGGTCTGCGGAAGCTCATTCCCTGGGACAGATGGTCCAGGGTCAGCCACCAACGGAGTGAATCTCTGGTCTTTTGATCTACTTGAATCATTGGAGACAAGTCTGTATAATCCCCATTCCACTGTTTGAGCATGCACAGTTGTAATGGTCTTAGATGAATTCGTGCAAAAGGAACTATGTCCATTGTTGCAACCATCAATCCTACTACTTCCATGCACTGCGCTATGGAAGGACGAGGAACAGAATGAAGCACTTGACAAGAGCTTAGAAGTTTTGATTTTCTGACCTCTGTCAGAAAAATCCTCATTTCTAAGGAATCTATTATTGTTCCCAAGAAGGGAACTCTTGTCGACGGGGACAGAGAACTTTTTTCTTTGTTCACCTTCCAACCGTGAGATCTGAGAAAGGCTAGAACGATGTCCGTATGAGCCTTTGCTTTTGACAGGGACGACGCTTGTATTAGAATGTCGTCCAAGTAGGGTACTACTGCAATGCCCCTTGGTCTTAGAACCGTTAGAAGGGACCCTAGCACCTTTGTGAAAATCCTTGGAGCAGTGGCTAATCCGAATGGGAGGGCCACAAACTGGTAATGCTTGTCCAGAAAAGCGAACCTTAGGAACTGATGATGTTCTTTGTGGATAGGAATATGTAGGTACGCATCCTTTAGATCCACGGTAGTCATAAATTGACTTTCCTGGATGGTGGGTAGAATCGTTCGAATAGTTTCCATTTTGAACGATGGTACCCTGAGAAATTTGTTTAGGATCTTCAAATCCAAAATTGGTCTGAACGTTCCCTCTTTTTTGGGAACTACGAACAGAATGGAATAAAATCCCATTCCTTGTTCCTTTATTGGAAATGGGTGTATCACTCCCATCTTTAACAGGTCTTCTACACAATGTAAGAACGCCTGTCTCTTTATTTGGTTTAAGGATAAGTGAGACATGTGGAACCTTCCCCTTGGGGGTAGTTCCCTGAATTCCAGAAGATAACCCTGAGAAACTATTTCTAGTGCCCAGGGATCCTGAACATCTCTTGCCCAAGCCTGAGCAAAGAGAGAGAGTCTGCCCCCTACTAGATCCGGTCCCGGATCGGGGGCTACTCCTTCATGCTGTTTTGTTAGCAGCAGCAGGCTTCTTGGCCTGCTTACCCTTGTTCCAGCCTTGCATAGGTTTCCAGGCTGGTTTGGGCTGTAAGGCATTACCCTCTTGCTTAGAGGATGCAGAATTAGAGGCCGGTCCGTTCCTGAAATTGCGAAAGGAACGAAAATTAGACTTATTTTTAGCCTTAAAAGACCTATCCTGTGGAAGGGCGTGGCCCTTTCCCCCAGTGATGTCTGAAATAATCTCTTTCAATTCTGGTCCAAATAAAGTTTTACCTTTGAAAGGGATGTTAAGCAATTTTGTCTTGGATGACACATCCGCTGACCAAGACTTTAGCCAAAGCGCTCTGCGCGCCACGATAGCAAACCCTGAATTTTTCGTCGCTAATCTAGCTAATTGCGAAGCGGCATCTAAAATAAAAGAGTTAGCCAATTTAAGTGCGTGAACTCTGTCCATAACCTCCTCATATGGAGTTTCTCTACTGAGCGACTTTTCTAGTTCCTCAAACCAGAACCACGCTGCCGTAGTGACAGGAACAATGCATGAAATTGGTTGTAGAAGGTAGCCTTGCTGAACAAAAATCTTTTTAAGCAAACCTTCCAATTTTTTATCCATAGGATCTTTGAAAGCACAACTATCTTCGATAGGAATAGTAGTGCGTTTGTTTAGAGTAGAAACTGCCCCCTCGACCTTGGGGACTGTCTGCCATAAGTCCTTTCTGGGGTCGACCATAGGAAATAATTTCTTAAATATAGGGGGGGGGGGGACAAAAGGTATGCCGGGCTTATCCCACTCCTTATTTACTATGTCCGCCACCCGCTTGGGTATAGGAAAAGCGTCGGGGAGCACCGGAACCTCTAGGAACTTGTCCATCTTGCATAATTTCTCTGGAACGACCAAGTTGTCACAATCATCCAGAGTAGATAACACCTCCTTAAGCAGTGCGCGGAGATGTTCTAATTTAAATTTAAATGTCACAACATCAGGTTCAGCTTGATGAGAAATTTTTCCTGAATCTGAGATTTCTCCATCAGACAAAACCTCCCTCATGGCCCCTTCAGATTGGTGTGAGGGTATGTCAGAACAGTTATCATCAGCATCCTCTTGCTCTTCAGTGTTTAAAACAGAGCAATCGCGCTTTCTCTGATAAGTAGGCATTTTGGATAAAATATTTGCTATGGAGTTATCCATTACAGCCGTTAATTGTTGCATGGTAATAAGTATTGGCGCACTAGGTGTACTAGGGGCCTCCTGCATGGGCAAAACTGGTGTAGACATAGTAGAAGATGATGTAGTATCATGTTTACTCCCCTCATTTGAGGAATCATCTTGGGCAATATCATTATCTGTGACAGTACTGTCCTTACTTTGTTTGGACGCTATGGCACAATTATCACATAAATTTAAATGGGGAGACACATTGGCTTTCATACATATAGAACATAGCTTATCTGAAGGTACAGACATGTTAAACAGGCTTAAACTTGTCAACAAAGCACAAAAAACGTTTTAAAACAAAACCGTTACTGTCTCTTTAAATTTCAAACAGAAAACACTTTATTACTGAATATGTGAAAAAGTATGAAGGAATTGTTCAAAAATTACCAAAATTTCACCACAGTGTCTTAAAGCATTAAAAGTATTGCACACCAAATTTCAGAGCTTTAACCCTTAAAATAACGGAACCGGAGCCGTTTTTAAATTTAACCCCTATACAGTCCCAGCTATAGTCTTTGCTGAGACCCAACCAAGCCCAGAGGGGAATACGATACCAATTGACGCCTTCTAGAAGCTTTTTCAGTGATTTTTAGATCCTCACACATGCATCAGCATGCCCTGCTCTCAAAAAACAACTGCGCAGTAATGGCGCGAAAATGAGGCTCAGTCTATAACTAGAAAGGCCCCCTGACTGAAAAAGGTGTCTAACACAGTGCCTGCCGTTTTATAAACGTTCCCCAAGATTATAAATGCCAATTGTTAGCCTAAATCTGAATAATATGCCCAAATAAAGCAATCGATTTAGCCCATAAAAATGTCTACCAGTTTTTTAGCCCATATTAAGCCCTTTATTCTGTTTGTTTGACTAAGAAAATGGCTTACCGGTCCCCATGAGGGGAAATGACAGCCTTCCAGCATTACACAGTCTTGTTAGAAATGTGGCTAGTCATACCTTAAGCAGAAAAGTCTGCTAACTGTTTCCCCCAACTGAAGTTACTTCATCTCAACAGTCCTATGTGGAAACAGCAATCGATTTTAGTTACTGTCTGCTAAAATCATCTTCCTCTCACAAACAGAAATCTTCATCCTTTTCTGTTTCAGAGTAAATAGTACATACCAGCACTATTTTAAAATAACAAACTCTTGATAGAAGAATAAAAAACTACATTTAAACACCAAAAAACTCTTAACCATCTCCGTGGAGATGTTGCCTGTGCAACGGCAAAGAGAATGAGTGGGGTGGGCGGAGCCTAGGAGGGACTATATGGCCAGCTTTGCTGGGACTCTTTGCCATTTCCTGTTGGGGAAGAGAATATCCCACAAGTAAGGATGACGCCGTGGACCGGACACACCAATGTTGGAGAAAATTACAAACGAAACTGGGTGGGTGTAAATATAGTGTTAAACGTAATTTTAGTTAAACCCAGCAACTTAACCAATTCCAGTGCGAGTCCTTTTGTCCAAGTCATTTTTCCTAGGCACTCGTCGAGTGGTCCATAGCCTGAGTCTTACATAGGCAGGCACAGCAAGGTAATAGCTCTGAATACCGTTCCAAGATACCAGCCCAACAACGGCACAACAGGGGGTTTTCCAGATTAATAAAGTCAGCACTGACCCCTCCGATTTTACACAGAGATCTCCACAGTCCCGGGGCAATCGAGCTACAGGGGCTCTGTTATTCACTGGAGTAAACTGCGATCTTGGTCTCTTACCTTCCCGGTCCTGGGCTAAGCTCTCAGTAAGGACTCTCTCCGCGATAAGCATAGAGACTAGTTGGGCCTCCGCTACACCGGCATTACCACTCTCCATACAGGTTACGCCTCCCATGGTTGCTCGGCCGGTAGTAGCTTCTCCACATACTTTAGAGCCAGTTATCTGACCCGGAGCAGTGAAGGCCTTGTTTTCATCCGCTAGGGTAGGTATGTAGCACCGGGGCCCCAAGGTGCTACCGCTAACACGTGCCGCCAGAACGGGTCCAGGTGGAGTGGGTTGTTGGGATACTGTGAGAGCTCCAGGTTTAAATGCTGCAGTTAGCGATTCCTCCAGGGCAGCATGGTGAGCTGACAGTAGGTTTCTCAGTGCCTCAAAAAAGGTAGTTACTCCCTCCGTGTCCATGGTGATACTGTATATAGATCAGCAAGTCAGTACACTAAGTAAGATCATACAGAGGTACACACTCTTGTGCGTTATGGTGCTGCAGTGATTATTGAGGTAACACTGCGTCCTAACGACAGGCCCACCAAGGGTACCTGCCGGGGGTCTTAATGATGGTAATAGTCCTCAAAGATTGGAAGCCTGGTTGTAGGTGGTGAATATTGCAGCCACAAGGTCTGTAAAATGGCCACCGCTCATATAGGTTCAAGATGAAGCTCCGTTCCTAGATCAAAGAGGTGACACCCGGTATTAAGTTGAGCTTTATCAGCTAATAGACCAAGTCCAGGGTATACTTGAGCGGCATTGTAGGGTTCATCCCATCAATTAGTGGCAATTAGAGACATTTATAGTGCAACCAGGGTCAGAGCAGACAAATTGTGCGGCCATTCTCAGGCACTCCAGGCTCCGCCCCCCCTAGATAGATGAATTTGACTTAAATACTTCAACTTATTATTTGCAAGTTTTTAAGATATGTATACAGGGAGTGCAGAATTATTAGGCAAATTAGTATTTTGACCACATCATCCTCTTTATGCATGTTGTCTTACTCCAAGCTGTATAGGCTCGAAAGCCTACTACCAATTAAGCATATTAGGTGATGTGCATCTCTGTAATGAGAAGGAGTGTGGTCTAATGACATCAACACCCTATATCAGGTGTGCATAATTATTAGGCAACTTCCTTTCCTTTGGCAAAATGGGTCAAAAGAAGGACTTAACAGGCTCAGAAAAGTCAAAAATAGTGAGACATCTTGCAGAGGGATGCAGCACTCTTAAAATTGCAAAGCTTCTGAAGCGTGATCATCGAACAATCAAGCGTTTCATTCAAAATAGTCAACAGGGTCGCAAGAAGCGTGTGGAAAAACCAAGGCGCAAAATAACTGCCCATGAACTGAGAAAAGTCAAGCGTGCAGCTGCCAAGATGCCACTTGTCACCAGTTTGGCCATATTTCAGAGCTGAAACATCACTGGAGTGCCCAAAAGCACAAGGTGTGCAATACTCAGAGACATGGCCAAGGTAAGAAAGGCTGAAAGACGACCACCACTGAACAAGACACACAAGCTGAAACGTCAAGACTGGGCCAAGAAATATCTCAAGACTGATTTTCTAAGGTTTTATGGACTGATGAAATGAGAGTGAGTCTTGATGGGCCAGATGGATGGGCCCGTGGCTGGATTGGTAAAGGGCAGAGAGCTCCAGTCTGACTCAGACGCCAGCAAGGTGGAGGTGGAGTACTGGTTTGGGCTGGTATCATCAAAGATGAGCTTGTGGGGCCTTTTCGGGTTGAGGATGGAGTCAAGCTCAACTCCCAGTCCTACTGCCAGTTTCTGGAAGACACCTTCTTCAAGCAGTGGTACAGGAAGAAGTCTGCATCCTTCAAGAAAAACATGATTTTCATGCAGGACAATGCTCCATCACACGCGTCCAAGTACTCCACAGCGTGGCTGGCAAGAAAGGGTATAAAAGAAGAAAATCTAATGACATGGCCTCCTTGTTCACCTGATCTGAACCCCATTGAGAACCTGTGGTCCATCATGAAATGTGAGATTTACAAGGAGGGAAAACAGTACACCTCTCTGAACAGTGTCTGGGAGGCTGTGGTTGCTGCTGCACGCAATGTTGATGGTGAACAGATCAAAACACTGACAGAATCCATGGATGGCAGGCTTTTGAGTGTCCTTGCAAAGAAAGGTGGCTATATTGGTCACTGATTTGTTTTTGTTTTGTTTTTGAATGTCAGAAATTTATATTTGTGAATGTTGAGATGTTATATTGGTTTCACTGGTAAAAATAAATAATTGAAATGGGTATATATTTGTTTTTTGTTAAGTTGCCTAATAATTATGCACAGTAATAGTCACCTGCACACACAGATATCCCCCTAAAATAGCTATAACTAAAAACAAACTAAAAACTACTTCCAAAACTATTCAGCTTTGATATTAATGAGTTTTTTGGGTTCATTGAGAACATGGTGGTTGTTCAATAATAAAATTAATCCTCAAAAATACAACTTGCCTAATAATTCTGCACTCCCTGTATATTTTTTATGCATGAATTTACACGGTTATTATGTATTTTATTATCATCATTTTTATAGGCATTCAAATTCACCAATATGTCATTAGAGGGCGCATTTCCCCTATGGTATAAAATGAAAGCTTAACACTGCTTCAAGCATTCAATCTGAACTATTTTCATTAAGCCCTTGAAGAAGTCCAGCCGGGATCCGGACGAAACGCGTAGGGATATCGCAATTTGTGCTCTTTCCACACTGACAGTACTAGCAGTCTAAGAGGTATAGACCTGAAGGGGGACGCTCCGGTTCCTGATATCTGCAGTGACGTCAGACGCCGGCTTGTTCCGCGGTCCATTTGAAATCTGGACAATTCTGCCTGAGGATCAGGACTTAGATTGCCGCTGACAATGGATCTGGTGATTTATTGTGCTTACTTTAATGTAAGTTTTTATGTTTATTATATTTATGTGCTGCTACAATAAATAACTCAAGTCTTTTTGCGCTTTTTGTACTCTTTTGCTCTAGCCCTGGTTTCTACTCTGGTGATTAAAAGAATTGTCACCAAAAAGAAGCGGCATCTGCTTGAGTGCACCTAGAATCCTTTTTTAGGACTTGGAATCTCCTTATTCTCATTTGGGACTCTTTTATTGAAGTACATTTGGACTCTAGGTTAGAATTTTTGTTATGTTGGTAATTACGTGTATATTTTGACCGAATATGTGATATAACCATTTTATTTTATATGTTATATTTTTGTGTGCTTATGAAATTCTGTATTTGCTGAGGTTTAGTTTATTTATTTAATGTTTATGCCAAATTGATACTGTTGCTTAGATTGATTTTATAGAAACAGTACAGGTGGTCTGATTATTTCACTTAATTAGCGCTGATATATTTCTTTTGTGTGTTAATGGGTGAAAGGTCTGTCTGCTCAGGAAGTCCATCTCCCAGTTGTCCCTCCTGGGATGTGGATAACCGACAGACAGCAATTGTGGGTCTCCGCCCACTGCATTATCTTGGCTACCTCTGTCATGACCAAGGAACTCCGTGTTCCTCCCTGATGGTTGATGTAAGCCACTGAAGTTATGTTGTCCGACTGGAACCTGATGAACCGGGCCGAGGCTAACTGGGGCCAGGCCAGAAGAGCATTGAAGATTGCTCTCAGCTCCAGAATGTTTATGGGCAGAACAGACTCTGACCGAGTCCAAGTTCCCTGAGTCTTTAGAGAGCCCCAGACTGCTCCCCATCCCAGAAGGCTGGCGTCCGTTGTCACAATCACCCAAGAGAGTCTGCGAAAGCAGGTTCCCTGGGAGAGATGATCCTGAGACAACCACCAAAGAAGAGAATCCCTTGTCTCCTGCTCCAGCTGTACTCACTGAGACAGATCTGCATAATCTCCGTTCCACTGACTAAGCATGTCTAACTGCAGAGGTCTGAGGTAGAAACGGGTCAACGGGATGATGTCCATTGCCGCTACCATCAGACGATTACCTCCATGCACTTAGCCACTGATGGCCAAGGAGAGGACTGAAGCGCTAGGCAAGAATAGAAAATCTTTGATTTCCTGACTTCTGTCAGAAAAATCTTCATTGATAAGGAATCTATTATGGTTCCCAAGAAAATTACTCTAGTATTTGGAACTAAGGAACTCTTTTCCAAATTTACCTTCCATCCGTGAGATTGCAGGAAAGATAGCAACATTTCCATGTGGGATCTTACTTGTTGAAAGGATTGGGCCTGGACCAGAATGTCGTAGAGATAAGGCACCACCGCAATGCCCGGCAATCGGAGCACCGCCAACAGGGATTCCAGAACCTTTGAGAAAATTATGGGAGCTGTGGCAAGGCCGAATTTAAGAGCCATGAACTGGAAGTGTTTGTCTAGAAATGCAAACCTTAGAAACTTGTGATGGTCCCTGTTGATGGGAACATGCAGGTACGCTCCTTTAAATCCACGGTAGACATAAATTGACCCTCTTGGATCAAAGGAAGAATGGAACGAATAGTTTCCATCTTGAAGGACGGTACTCTGAGGAATTTGTTTAGACTCTTGATCTAAAATTGGTCTGAAGGTTTCCTCCTTTTTGGGAACCACAAACAGATTGGAATAGAACCCCAGACCCCATTCCTGCCTCGGAACAGGAACTATCACTCCCAGGTCAGAGAGGTCCCGTGCACATTGTAAGAACACCTCTCTTTTTGTCAGGTCTACAGATAATCTTTTCCTGCCCCTGGGAGGAAAGTTCTTGAACTCTAGTTTGTATCCCTGGGACATGATGTCCACCGCCCAGGGATCCTGAACATCTCGAACCCAAGCCTAAGTGAAAAAGGAAAGTGGCCCCCACAAGATCCAGTCACGGATCAGGGGCAGGCCCTTCAGGCTGTCCGATTCAAAACGAAAATTACTCTGACGTCCCTTTTGTTTTTTTCTCTTATCCTGAGGGAGGAAATGGTGCTTTCCTCCTTTAATGTCAGAAATTATTTCCGTCAAACCCGGTCCAAACAAGGTCTTTTGCATTGTAAGGAATCGCCAAATGTTTAGACTTAGATGACACGTCCGCAGACCAAGATTTGAGCCATAAAGCTCTGCGGGCTAGCACAGCAAAACTTGAAATCTTTGCTCCCAGTTTAATAACCTGTAGGGAAGCATCCATAATAAAAGAATTGGCCAACTTAAGGGCCTTTATCCTATCCTAGATTTCTTCAAGGGGGAGTGTCTGTCCTAATAGAATCAGACAATGCATCAAACCAGTATGCCGCCGCACTAGTGATGTTAGCAATGCACACTGCAGGTTGCCATTGTAAACCCTGGTGTACATTCATCTTCTTAAAGGGACACTGAACCCAATTTTTTTTCTTTTGTAATTCAGAAAGAGCGTGCAATTTTAAGCAACTTTCTAATTTGCTCCTATTATCAATTGTTCTTCATTCTCTTGCTATTTTTATTTGAAAAAAGGCATCTAAGCTTTTTTTGGTTTCAGTACTCTGGACAGCACTTTTTTATTGGTGGATGAATTTATCCACCAATCAGCAAGGACAACCCAGGTTGTTCATCAAAAATGGGCCGGCATCTAAATTTACATTCGTGCATTTCAAATAAAGATACCAAGAGAATGAAGAAAATGTGATAATAGGAGTAAATTCGAAATTTGCTTAAAAATTCATGCTCAATCTGAATCATGGAAGAAAAAATTTGGGTACAGTGTCCCTTTAAGTAACCCCTCTAATTTTTTGTCCTTAGGATCCTTAAAAGCACAACTGTCCTCTATGGGAATAGTAGTCCTCTTGGCCAGAGTGGAAATTGCTCCTTCCACCTTTGGGTACTGTTTGCCAAGACTCCTTGATAGAGTTCGCTATGGGAAACATCTTTTCTCTTGTAAAGTGTATCCAGTCCACGGGTTCATCCATTACTTGTGGGATATTCTCCTTCCCAACCGGAAGCTGCAAGAGGACACCCACAGCAGAGCTGTCTATATAGCTCCTCCCCTAACTGCCACCCCCAGTCATTCTCTTGCAGCTCTCGACAAGATAGGAAGTATCAAGAGATATGTGGTGACTTAGTGTAGTTTTACCTTCAATCAAAAGTTTGTTATTTTTAAACGGTACCGGCGTTGTACTGTTTTACTCTCAGGCAGAATTTAGAAGAAGAATCTGCCTGGAGGTTGATGATCTTAGCGGTTTGTAACTAAGGTCCATTGCTGTTCTCACGCATAACTGAAGAGTATGGGAAAGACTTCAGTTGGGGGAACGGTTTGCAGAGTACCTGCTTTGAGGTATGTTCAGTATATTTATTTCTAGAGAGGTGATAGATCTAGAAAATGCTGACAGAGCCTTGTATAATTGAGGTAAGCCTGATGCAGTGATTTAACAACGACTGGGATCATGCTTACAAAAAAGGGTAATATTCATGTTAATACTCATATTTCTTAGTGACAAAATGTTTACATGTTATATAAAAAAAAAACGTTTTTTCTCTGAGGGTGATAAATCGTTTTTTTGGGGCCTAGTTTCCACAAGGCTAGTCAGATACTCCTAGGAGTATTTTCTTAAGGCCCTCTGACATCGAGTGCATGGTGGGAGGGTCCTATTTTCGCGCTTTAGATGCGCAGTTCATATTCAGACTGAGACATCCAGCTTCCCTAAAGGAGTCCTCTGGCATCTGAGGACCACTATAGAGGGCTTATTCCTTTCCTAAATCGTATTTGAGGGCAGGTAGGAGCCACAGCAGAGCTGTGGCAATGTGTTTAACTGTTTATTAACGTTTTTTAATGTTTTTCAAATCCGGTTTGGGGCCTAAAGGGTTAATCATCCATTTGCAAGTGGGTGCAATGCTGCTTTAGTCCCTTATACACACTGTAAAAATTTCAAAGAGTTTACTACTTTTTAACACTGTTTTGCAGTTTATGTGATAGTTTTTTTTCTCTTAAAGGCACAGTACCGTTTTTATTTAATTGCTGTTTCACATTTATTAAAGTGTTTTACAAGCTTGCTGGTCTCATTACTAGTCTGTTAAACATGTCTGACATAGAGGAAACTCCTTGTTCAATATGTTTAGAAGCCATTGTGGAACCCCCTCTTAGAATGTGTACCAAATGTACTGAAATTTCTATAACTTATAAAGACCATATTATGGCATTTAAAGATTTATCACCAGAGGTTTCTCAGACTGACAAAAGGGAGGTTATGCCATTTAGCTCTCCCCATGTGTCCGAACCTATAACTCCCGCTCAAATGACGCCAAGTACATCTAGCGCGTCCAATGCGTTTACCTTACAACACATGGCGGCAGTTATGAATCATACCTTCACAGAGGTATTGTCCAAACTGCCAGGGTTACAAGGAAAGTGAGACAGCTCTGGGGCTAGAACAAATACAGAGCTTTCTGACTCTGTAGTAGCTATGTCCGATATATCCTCACAATGCTCCGAAGCCATGGCAAGGGATTTGCTATCTGAGGGTGAGATTTCAGATTCAGGGAAGACATTACTTCAGTCCAATTCTGAAATGACAGCCTTTAAATTTAAGCTTGAACACCTCCGCTTATTGCTCAGGGAGGTTTTAGCAACTCTGGATGACTGTGACCCCATTGTATTTCCAGAGAAATTGTGTAAAAACTAAATTTATGCTTACCTGATAAATTTATTTCTCTTGTGGTGTATCCAGTCCACAGATTCATCCATTACTTGTGGGATATTCTCCTTCCCAACAGGAAGCTGCAAGAGGATCACCCACAGCAGAGCTGTCTATATAGCTCCTCCCCTAACTGCCATCTCCCAGTCATTCGACCGAAGACAAGCAAGAGAAAGGAGAAACTATAGGGTGCAGTGGTGACTGTAGTTTAAAAATTAAAAAACACCTGTCTTAAAATGACAGGGCGGGCCGTGGACTGGATTCACCACAAGAGAAATAAATTTATCAGGTAAGCATAAATTTTGTTTTCTCTTGTAAGGTGCATCCAGTCCACGGATTCATCCATTACTTGTGGGATACCAATACCAAAGCTATAAGACACGGATGAAGGGAGGGACAAGGCAGGCGCTTAAATGGAAGGCACCACTGCCTGTAAGACCTTTCTCCCAAAAATAGCCTCCGAAGAAGCAAAAGTATCAAATTTGTAGAATTTAGAAAAAGAATAAAAGCGAAGACCAAGTCGCCGCCTTACAAATCTGTTCAACAAAAGCCTCATTTTTAAAGGCCCATGTGGAAGCCACCGCTCTAGTGGAATGAGCTGTAATTCTTACAGGAGGCTGCTGGCCAGCAGTCTCATAAGCTAAGCGATTATACGTCTTAACCAAAAAGAAAGAGAAGTTGCTGAAGCATTTTGGCCTTTCCTCTGTCCAGAGTAGACAACAAACAATGCAGATGTTTGACGAAAATCTTTAGTAGCTTGTAAATAAAACTTTAAAGCACGCACCACATCAAGATTGTGTAACAGACGTTCCTTCTTTGAAGAAGGTTTAGGACACAGTGACGGAACAATGACTGGGAAGAAACCCAGGTTTGGTACGCAAAACTACCTTATCTGCATGGAAGATCAGATAAGGGGAATCACACTGCAAGGCAGATAACTCTGAAACTCTTCGAGCCGAAGAGATAGCTACCAAGAACAGAACTTTCCAAGATAAAAGCTTGATATCTATGGATTGCAGAGGTTCAAACGGAACCCCTTGAAGAACTTTAAGAACTAAATTTAAACTCCATGGCGGAGCAACAGGTTTAAACACAGGCTTGATTCTAACTAAAGCCTGACAAAACGCCTGAACGTCTGGAACATCCGCCAGACGCTTGTGCAAAAGGACAGAGCAGAAATCTGTCCCTTTAAGGAACTAGATGACAATACCTTCTCCAATCCTTCTTGGAGAAAAGACAATATCCTGGGAATCCTGACTTTACTCCATGAGTAACCCTTGGATTCACACCAATGAAGATATTTACACCATATCTTATGATATATTTTCCTGGTGACAGGCTTTCGAGCCTGAATTAAGGTATCAATGACCGACTCGGAAAAACCATGTTTTGACAAAATCAAGCGTTCAATCTCCAAGCAGTCAGACGCAGAGAAATTAGATTTGGATGGTTGAAAGGACCTTGAAGTAGAAGGTCCTGTCTCAGAGGCAGAGTCCATGGTGGAAAGGATGACATGTCCACCAGATCTGCATACCAAGTCCTGCATGGCCACGCAGGTGCTATCAAAATCACCGATGCTCTCTCCTGCTTGACCTTGGCAATCAGACGAGGGAGCAGAGGAACATCTATTAGCGCTGCCTTGGGATCCCTGGACATGGATCCATAACAAGGAAGCTTGGCGTTCTGGCAAGACGCCATGAGATCCAGTTCTGGTTTGCCCCAACGTTGAACCAACTGTGCAAACACCTCCGGATGGAGCTCCTACTCCCCCGGATGAAAAGTCTGTCGACTTAGAAAATCCGCCTCCCAGTTCTCTACTCCTGGGATATGGATAGCTGATAGGTGGCAAGAGTGAATCTCTGCCCAACGAATTATCTTTGAAACCTCCATCATCGCTAGGGAACTCCTTGTTCCCCCTTGATGGTTGATGTAAGCTACAGTAGTGATGTTGTCCGACTGAAATCTGATGAACCTCGCTGCCGCTAGCTGAGGCCAAGCCTGAAGAGCATTGAATATCGCTCTTAGTTCCAGAATGTTTATCAGAAGGAGAGCCTCCTCCTGAGTCCACGACCCCTGAGCCTTCAGAGAGTTCCAGAATGCCCCCCAGCCCAGAAGGCTGGCATCTGTTGTTACTATTGTCCAATCTTGCCTGCCGAAGGTCATACCTTTGGACAGATGGACCAGAGATAGCCACCAGAGAAGAGAATCCCTGGTCTCTTGATCCAGATTTAGTAGAGGGGACAAATCTGTGTAATCCCCATTCCACTGACTGAGCATGCAGAGTTGCAGCGGTCTGAGATGTAGGCGGGCAAACGGAACTATGTCCATTGCCGCTACCATTAAGCCGATTACTTCCATACACTGAGCCACCGAAGGGCGAGAAGTAGAATAAAGAACACGGCAGGAATTTAGAAGTTTTGACAACCTGGCCTCTGTCAGGTAAATCCTCATTTCTACAGAATCTATCAGAGTTCCCAGGAAGGAAACTCTTGTGAGAGGGGATAGAGAACTCTTCTTTTCATTCACTTTCCACCCATGAGACCTCAGGAATGCCAGAACAATGTCCGTATGGGACTTGGCAATTTGGAAATTTGACACCTGTATTAGAATGTCGTCTAAGTAAGGGGCTACTGCTATGCCCCGCGGCCTTAGGACAGCCAGAAGTGACCCAGAACCTTCGTAAAGATTCTTGGAGCTGTAGCTAACCCAAAGGGAAGAGCCACAAACTGGTAATGCCTGTCTAGGAAGGCGAACCTGAGAAATCGGAATGTGAAGATAAGCATCCTTTAAGTCCATGGTAGTCATGTATTGACCCTCCTGGATCATAGGTAGGATGGTTCGAATAGTCTCTATCTTGAAAGATGGGACCCTGAGAAATTTGTTTAGGATCTTGAGATCTAAGAATTATCTTTGAAACCTCCATCATCGCTAGGGAACTCCTTGTTCCCCCTTGATGGTTGATGTAAGCTACAGTAGTGATGTTGTCCGACTGAAATCTGATGAACCTCGCTGCCGCTAGCTGAGGCCAAGCCTGAAGAGCATTGAATATCGCTCTTAGTTCCAGAATGTTTATCAGAAGGAGAGCCTCCTCCTGAGTCCACGACCCCTGAGCCTTCAGAGAGTTCCAGACTGCCCCCCAGCCCAGAAGGCTGGCATCTGTTGTTACTATTGACAAATCTGTGTAATCCCCATTCCACTGACTGAGCATGCAGAGTTGCAGCGGTCTGAGATGTAGGCGGGCAAACGGAACTATGTCCATTGCCGCTACCATTAAGCCGATTACTTCCATACACTGAGCCACCGAAGGGCGAGAAGTAGAATAAAGAACACGGCAGGAATTTAGAAGTTTTGACAACCTGGCCTCTGTCAGGTAAATCCTCATTTCTACAGAATCTATCAGAGTTCCCAGGAAGGAAACTCTTGTGAGAGGGGATAGAGAACTCTTCTTTTCATTCACTTTCCACCCATGAGACCTCAGGAATGCCAGAACAATGTCCGTATGGGACTTGGCAATTTGGAAATTTGACACCTGTATTAGAATGTCGTCTAAGTAAGGGGCTACTGCTATGCCCCGCGGCCTTAGGACAGCCAGAAGTGACCCAGAACCTTCGTAAAGATTCTTGGAGCTGTAGCTAACCCAAAGGGAAGAGCCACAAACTGGTAATGCCTGTCTAGGAAGGCGAACCTGAGAAATTGGAATGTGAAGATAAGCATCCTTTAAGTCCATGGTAGTCATGTATTGACCCTCCTGGATCATAGGTAGGATGGTTCGAATAGTCTCTATCTTGAAAGATGGGACCCTGAGAAATTTGTTTAGGATCTTGAGATCTAAGATTGTTCTGAAGGTTCCCTCTTTCTTGGGAACCACAAATAGATTTGAATAGAAGCCTTGCCCTGTTCCTCCTTTGGAACTGGGTGGATCACTCCCATAACTAGGTGGTCTTGAACACAATGTAAGAATGCCTCTCTCTTTATCTGGTCTGCAGATAATTGTGAAAGGTGAAATCTTCCTTTTGGGGAAGAAGCTTTGAAGTCCAGAAGATATCCCTGGGACACAATTTCCAACGCCCAGGGATCCTGGACATCTCTTGCCCAAGCCTGGGCGAAGAGGGAAAGTCTGCCCCCTACTAGATCCGTTCCCGGATAGGGGGCCGTTCCTTCATGCTGTCTTAGAGGCAGCAGCAGGCTTCTTGGCCTGTTTACCTTTGTTCCAAGCCTGGTTAGGTCTCCAGACCTGCTTGGACTGGGCAAAATTTCCCTCTTGTTTTGTATTAGAGGAAGTTGATGCCGCGCTCGTCTTAAAGTTTTGAAAGGCAAGAAAATTAGTTTGTTTGGTCCTTAATTTGTTAGACCTATCCTGAGGAAGGGCATGACCTTTTCCTCCAGTAATATCAGAAATAATCTCCTTCAGTCAAGGCCCGAATAGGGTCTGCCCCTTGAAGGGAATATTGAGAAGCTTAGACTTTGAAGTAACGTCAGCTGACCAGGATTTAAGCCATAGCGCCCTACGCGCCTGAATAGCAAAACCAGAGTTCTTAGCCGTTAGTTTAGTTAAATGAACAACGGCGTCAGAAACCAATGAATTGGCTAGCTTAAGTGCTTTAAGCTTGTCAAGTATATCATCCAATGGGGTTTCTACCTGTAAGGCCTCTTCCAGAGACTCAAACCAGAAGGCCACAGCAGCAGTGATCGGGGCAATGCATGCAAGAGGCTGGAGAATAAAACCTTGTTGAATAAACATTTTCTTAAGGTAACCCTCTAACTTTTTATCCATTGGATCTAGGAAAGCACAACTGTCCTCAACGGGGATAGTTGTACGCTTAGCTAGGGTAGAAACTGCTCCCTCCACCTTAGGGACTGTTTGCCATAAGTCCTGTGTAGCGGCATCTATGGGAAACATTTTCTTAAAAATAGGAGGGGGAGAGAAGGTACACCTGGTCTATCCCATTCCTTAGTAATAATTTCTGAAAACCTTTAAGGTATTGGAAAAACATCAGTGTAAACAGGCACTGCATAGTATTTATCCAATCTACACAATTTCTCTGGCACTATAATGGTGTCACAGTCATCCAGAGTAGCTAAAACCTCCCTGAGCAATACGCAGAGGTGTTCAAGCTTAAATTTAAATGTTGAAATATCAGAATCAGGTTGAAGCATTTTCCCTGAGTCAGAAAAATCACCCACAGAAAGAAGCTCTCCTGCCTCAGCTTCTGCATATTGTGAGGGGGTATCAGACATAGCTACTAAAGCGTCAGAGTGCTCTGTATTTCTTCTATCCCCAGAGCTGTCTCGCTTTCCTTGTAACCCAGGTAGTTTGGACAATACCGCTGTAAGGGTATGTACTGCCGCCATGTCTTGTAAAGTTAACGCCATGGGCGCGCTAGATGTACTTGGCGCCTCTTGAGCGGGAGTCAAAGGTTCTATACGTGGGGCGAGTTAGTCGGCATAACTTCCCCCTTGTCAGTTTCCTCTGGTGATAAATCTTTTAAAGACAGAATATGATCTTTATAACTTAAAGTAAAATCAGTACATTTGGCACACATTCTAAGAGGGGGTTCCACAATGGCTTCTAAACATAATGAACAAGGAGTTTCCTCTATGTCAGACATGTTTAAACAGACTAGCAATGAGACCAGCAAGCTTGGAAAACACTTTGATAAATGAAAACAAGCAAAATATAAAAAACATAATTTATGCAAGAACTTACCTGATAAATTCATTTCTTTCATATTAGCAAGAGTCCATGAGCTAGTGACGTATGGGATATACATTCCTACCAGGAGGGGCAAAGTTTCCCAAACCTCAAAATGCCCATAAATACACCCCTCACCACACCCACAAATCAGTTTAACGAATAGCCAAGAAGTGGGGTGATAAGAAAAAAGTGCGAAAGCATAAAAAATAAGGAATTGGAATAATTGTGCTTTATACAAAAAAATCATAACCACCACAAAAAAGGGTGGGCCTCATGGACTCTTGCTAATATGAAAGAAATGAATTTATCAGGTAAGTTCTTACATAAATTATGTTTTCTTTCATGTAATTAGCAAGAGTCCATGAGCTAGTGACGTATGGGATAATGACTACCCAAGATGTGGATCTTTCCACGCAAGAGTCACTAGAGAGGGAGGGATAAAATAAAGACAGCCAATTCCTGCTGAAAATAATCCACACCCAAAATAAAGTTTAAATGAAAACATAAGCAGAAGATTCACACTGAAACAGCTGCCTGAAGTACTTTTCTACCAAAAACTGCTTCAGAAGAAGAAAACACATCAAAATGGTAGAATTTAGTAAAAGTATGCAAAGAAGACCAAGTTGCTGCTTTGCAAATTTGATCAACCGAAGCTTCATTCCTAAACGCCCAGGAAGTAGAAACTGACCTAGTAGAATGAGCTGTAATCCTCTGAGGCGGAGTTATACCCGACTCAACATAGGCATGATGAATTAAAGATTTCAACCAAGATGCCAAAGAAATGGCAGAAACTTTCTGGCCTTTTCTAGAACCGGAAAAGATGACAAATAGACTAGAAGTCTTTCGGAAAGTCTTAGTAGCTTCAACATAATCTTTCAAAGCTCTAACAACATCCAAAGAATGCAATGATTTCTCCTTAGAATTCTTAGGATTAGGGCATAATGAAGGAACTACAATTTCTCTACTAATGTTGTTGGAATTCACAACCTTAGGTAAAAATTCAAAAGAAGTTCGCAACACTGCCTTATCCTGATGAAAAATCAGAAAAGGAGACTCACAAGAAAGAGCAGACAATTCAGAGACTCTTCTGGCAGAAGAGATGGCCAAAAGGAACAAAACTTTCCAAGAAAGTAATTTAATGTCCAATGAATGCATAGGTTCAAACGGAGGAGCTTGAAGAGCCCCCAGAACCAAATTCAAACTCCAAGGAGGAGAAATTGACTTAATGACAGGTTTTATACGAACCAAGGCTTGTACAAAACAATGAATATCAGGAAGATTAGCAATCTTTCTGTGAAAAAGAACAGAAAGAGCAGAGATTTGACCTTTCAAGGAACTTGCGGACAAACCTTTATCTAAACCATCCTGAAGAAACTGTAAAATTCTCGGAATTCTAAAAGAATGCCAGGAAAAATTATGAGAAAGACACCAAGAAATATAAGTCTTCCAGACTCCATAATATATCTCTCTAGATACGGATTTACGAGCCTGTAACATAGTATTAATCACAGAGTCAGAGAAACCTCTTTGACTAAGAATCAAGCGTTCAATCTCCATACCTTTAAATTTAAGGATTTGAGATCCTGATGGAAAAAAGGACCTTGCGACAGAAGGTCTGGTCTTAACGGAAGAGTCCACGGTTGGCAAGAGGCCATCCGGACAAGATCCGCATACCAAAACCTGTGAGGCCATGCTGGAGCTACCAGCAGAACAAACGAGCATTCCTTCAGAATCTTGGAGATTACTCTTGGAAGAAGAACTAGAGGCGGAAAGATAGAGGCAGGATGATACTTCCAAGGAAGTGCTAATGCATCCACTGCCTCCCCCTGAGGATCCCGGGATCTGGACAGATACCTGGGAAGTTTCTTGTTTAGATGAGAAGCCATCAGATCTATTTCTGGAAGTTCCCACATTTGAACAATCTGAAGAAATACCTCTGGGTGAAGAAACCATTCGCCCGGATGCAACGTTTGGCGACTGAGATAATCCGCTTCCCAATTGTCTATTCCTGGAATATGAACCGCAGAGATTAGACAGGAGCTGGATTCCGCGCAAACCGGAATTCGAGATACTTCTTTCATAGCCAGAGGACTGTGAGTCCCTCCTTGATGATTGATGTATGCCACAGTTGTGACATTGTCTGTCTGAAAACAAATGAACGATTCTCTCTCCAGAAGAGGCCAAGACTGAAGAGCTCTGAAAATTGCACGGAGTTCCAAAATATTGATCGGTAATCTCACCTCCTGAGATTCCCAAACCCCTTGTGCTGTCAGAGACCCCCACACAGCTCCCCAACCTGTAAGACTTGCATCTGTTGAAATTACAGTCCAGGTCGGAAGAACAAAAGAAGCCCCCTGAACTAAACGATGGTGATCTGTCCACCACATCAGAGTGTCGTACAATCGGTTTTAAAGATATTAATTGAGATATCTTTGTGTAATCCCTGCACCACTGGTTCAGCATACAGAGCTGAAGAGGCCGCATGTGAAAACGAGCAAAGGGGATCGCGTCCGATGCCGCAGTCATAAGACTTAGAATTTCCATGCATAAGGCTACCGAAGGGAAAGATTGTGACTGAAGGTTTCGACAAGCCGATATCAACTTTAGATGTCTCATGTCTATCAAAGATAGAGTCATGGATACTGAATCTATCTGAAAACCTAAAAAGGTTACCTAAGTCTGAGGAATCAATGAACTTTTTGGTAAATTGATCCTCCAACCATGATGTTGAAGAAACAACACAAGTCGATTCGAATGAGATTCTGCTAAATATGAAGACTGAGCAAGTACCAAGATATCGTCCAAATAAGGAATACCACAATACCCTGTTCTCTGATTACAGACAGAAGGGCACCGAGAACCTTCGTAAAAAATTCTTGGAGCTGTAGCTAGGCCAAACGGCAGAGCCACAAACTGGTAATGCTTATCTAGGAAAGAGAATCTCAGAAACTGATAGTGATCTGGATGAATCGGAATATGCAGATATGCATCCTGTAAATCTATAGTAGACATGACTACAGCCTACTTGGCTGAAACCGGTCAGACCTTTTTCTAACTCCCACTGTTTCACAGGAGTCTGCCTATTTTTGTATATATTTTTAACTGGTCCTAATAAAGTTCACTTTTTATCTATCTATACACTCTGGTCGGCTGGAACATTTCTTGGATTTTTTTGCTACATATAATGCCCTTGTTGAACAAAAGGCAGGATAGTCCTTACAGTTACCATTTTGAATGTTGGTATCCTTACATAACTATTCAATATTTTTAGATCCAGAACTGGTCTGAAGGAATTTTCCTTCTTTGGTACAATGAAGAGATTTGAATAAAACCCCAGTCCCTGTTCCAGAACTGGAACTGGTAAAATTACTCCAGTCAACTCTAGATCTGAAACACATTTCAGAAATGCTTGAGCCTTCGCTGGGTTTACTGGGACACGGGAAAGAAAAAATCTCTTTGCAGGAGGCCTTATCTTGAAGCCAATTCTGTACCCTTCTGAAACAATGTTCTGAATCCAAAGATTGTGAACGGAATTGATCCAAATTTCTTAGAAAAAACGTAATCTGCCCCCTACCAGCTGAGCTGGAATGAGGGCCGCACCTTCATGTGGACTTAGGAGCTGGCTTTGATTTTCTAAAAGGCTTGGATTTATTCCAGACTGGAGATGGTTTCCAAACTGATACCGCTCCTGAGGATGAAGGATCAGGTTTTTGTTCCTTGTTGTGACGAAAGGAACGAAAACGATTATTACCCTGGAAAGAAAGGGAAAGCAGAGTAGACTTAGAAGACATAACAGCATTCCAAGTCTTAAGCCATAAAGCTCTTCTAGCTAAAATAGCTAGAGACATATACCTGACATCAACTCTAATGATATCAAAGATGGCATTACAAATACAATTATTAGCATGTTGAAGAATAAAAATGCTATGAGAATTATGATCTGTTACTTGTTGCGCTAAAGCTTCTAACCAAAAGATGAAGCTGCAGCAACATCCGCTAAAGATATAGCAGGTCTAAGAAGATTACCTGAACACAAGTAAGCTTTTCTTAGAAAGGATTCAATTTTCCTATCTAAAGGATCCTTAAGGAAGTACCATCTGCCGTAGGAATAGTACGCTTAACAAGAGTAGAGACAGCCCCATCAACTTTAGGGATTTTGTCCCAAAACTCTAATCTGTCAGATGGCACAGGATATAATTGCTTAAAACGTTTAGAAGGAGTAAATGAATTACCAAAATTATTCCATTCCCTGGAAATTACTTCAGAAATAGCACTAGGGACAGGAAAAACTTCTGGAATAACTACAGGAGATTTAAAAACCTTATCTAAACGTTTAGATTTAGTATCAAGAGGACCAGAATCCTCAATTTCTAATGCAATTAGGACTTCTTTAAGTAAAGAACGAATACATTTCATTTTAAATAAATATGAAGATTTATCAGCATCAACCTCTGAGACAGAATCCTCTGAACCAGAAGAACCATTATCAGAATCAGAATGATGTTCATTTAAAAATTCATCTGAAAAATGAGAAGTTTTAAAAGACTTTTTACATTTACTAGAAGGAGGAATAACAGACATAGCCTTCTTAATGGATTTAAAAACAAAATCTCTTATGTTATCAGGAACACTCTGAGTATTAGATGTTGACGGAACAGCAACAGGTAATGTAACAGTACTTAAAGGAAATATCTGCATAAACAGTTTGTCATGACAAAACAGTACAAACAACAGCTGGAGGAACAGATACCATAAGTTTACAGTAGATACACTTAGCTTTGGTAGCTCCTGCCCCGGGCAGGGATATTCCAGAAGTATCTTCTGACTCAGCTTCAACGTGGGACATCTTGCAATATGTAATAGAAAAAACAACATATAAAGCAAAATTGATCAAATTCCTTAAATGACAGTTTCAGGAATGGGAAAAAAATGCCAGTGAATAAGCTTCTAGCAACCAGAAGCAAAAAAACAATGAGACTTAAATAATGTGGAGACAAAAGTGACGCCCATATTTTTTCACGCCAAAAAAGACGCCCACATTATTTGGCGCCTAAATGCTTTTGGCGCCAAAAATGACGCCACATCCGGAACGCCGACACTTTTGGCGCAAAAGAACGTCAAAAATTACGCAACTTCCGGCGACACGTATGACGCCGGAAACAGAAAATAATTTTTGCGCCAAAAAAGTCCGCGCCAAGAATGACGCAATAAAATGAAGCATTTTCAGCCCCCACGAGCCTAACAGCCCACAGGGAAAGTCAAATTTTTAAGGTAAGAAAAAAATGAATTATTCATATGCATTATCCCAAATATGAAACTGACTGTCTGAAATAAGGAATGTTGAACATCCTGAGTCAAGGCAAATAAATGTTTGAATACATATATTTAGAACTTTATATAAAAAGTGCCCAACCATAGCTTAGTGTGTCACAGAAAATAAGACTTACTTACCCTAGGACACTCATCTACATGTAGTAGAAAGCCAAACCAGTACTGAAACGAGAATCAGTAGAGGAAATGGTATATATAAGAGTATATTGTCGAAAAGGGAGGTAAGAGATGAATCTCTACGACCGATAACAGAGAACCTATGAAATAGACCCCGTAGAAGGAGATCACTGCATTCAAATAGGCAATACTCTCCTCACATCCCTCTGACATTCACTGCACGCTGAGAGGAAAACCGGGCTCCAACCTGCTGCGGAGCGCATATCAACGTAGAATCTAGCACAAACTTACTTCACCACCTCCATAGGAGGCAAAGTTTGTAAAACTGATTTGTGGGTGTGGTGAGGGGTGTATTTATGGGCATTTTGAGGTTTGGGAAACTTTGCTCCTCCTGGTAGGAATGTATATCCCATACGTCACTAGCTCATGGACTCTTGCTAATTACATGAAAGAAACGGTACTGTGCCTTTAAGAGAAACAAAAAATGTCAGAAATTGAAAAACAGCGATAAAAAGCAGTAAATCTTACGAAATTTTTACAGTGTGTATAATAGACTAACAGAGCATTGCACCCACTTGAAAATAGATGATTAACCCCTTAGTTTCAAAACCGGATCAAAACAACGAAATAAACATTTTTTTAACAGTCACAACCAACTGCCACAGCTCTGCTGTGGCCCTACCTGCCCATACGACGACTTTGGAAGGCACAAAAACCCTTTAGAGAGGTCCTAAGTGTTCAGGGGACTCCTTCAGGGAAACTGGATGTCTCAAGCTGCAAAATCTAATGCGCATTTAGGCGCGAAAATAGGCCCCTCCCAACCTGTATTCACAGTGAGAGGGCCTAACAAAACTATCCCTAGGCAAAATCTAGCCAGCCATGTGGAAAAAACTGGGCCCCAAAAAAGTTTTATCACCAATATGTATAAAAAAACGTTTAAACACTTCCAGCAAACGTTTTATTTTTCAGTAATGTGAGCAAGTAATAAGAATATTACCTTTTACAGCAAGCATGATACTAGTCGTTATTAAATCACTGTAATCAGGCTTACCTTAAATAAATCCGGTATTAAGAGCATTTTCTAGCATATTCATTTCTCTAGAAAAATTTAAACTGCACATACCTCATAGCAGGAGACCCTGCACGCCATTCCCCCAGCTGAAGTTACCTCCCTCTTCAGTTATGTGCGAGAACAGCAATGGATCTTAGTTACAACCTGCTAAGATCATCAACGACCACAGGCAGACTCTTCTACTTTCTGCCTGAGGCTAAAATAGTACAACTCCGGTACCATTTGAAAATAAACTTTTGATTGAAGATAAACTAAATAAATTCACCACATCTCTCTAGCTACTTCCTTTCTTGTCGAGAGCAGCAAGAGAATGACTGGGAGTGGCAGTTAGAGGAGGAGCTATATAGACAGCTCTGCTGTGGGTGATCCTCTTGCAGCTTCCTGTTGGGAAGGAGAATATCCCCACAAGTAATGGATGATCTGTGGACTGGATACACCTTACAAGAGAAAACAGACCCGCTCAGCAGATCACAGAGAGCGGGTCTGTAAAACAGCAGGTTTTTTTATAAAATTCAAAGGGGAAATTTTGTTTTATAAAGGTTGCGCTAATATGTTATATAATTCTGCACTATGTGCAGAATTATATAAAATTTTTAATGTTTACTGATACTTTAAACTGTATTCTCTTTCCGGTCATTAGGAAGTGAGGGAAAAGTGGCACACAACACAAATCGCCACCTCCCCTAGCTCCGCCCATCGTGGGCGCTACAAAAATAAATCTCCCGGTCGGTGGTATGTTTTCTAAAGTAAACCGCCGGTAGCAGAGTAAACCACCATTAAAAAAAAAAAAACAGAGCCTAATATTTTTCCTCAGCCCCAGTGCCTGCATCCAAGCTGTCTACATAAGGTCTCCATCTATAGAATTTATGTCTCTTGCAAATAAAGTGCCCAAAACTTTTTCTGAGTCATATATATATATATATATATATATATATATATGTATCCCATCTTGTATAAATAAAGTGCCTCCTTTTTATTATCCCTTTTAGAAAATAAAGTCAGCACCTACCTCATAAATCTGCCAGACAGCAAAGCAACTCACCAGGTTTGAGAGGTCCTCTCCCTCACATGGATCTATGGAAAGAAAGAAAAAAAAAAAAAAAAGGTAAAGACAGAGTAATTTTACTCAGGCTTTCCGATTCAGGGCAGCATAATTAAACGGGAGGCAGCGGTGAGAATTATGTCCCACAAGTTCCTATTGCTCTAAAGCCACCACTGTTCTACTTTAGAGGCTGATATGGACTACGGCTATACCCCAGGACAAAGCAGCATAATCTTGCACTACTTAAAAAATAATACAATCTTGCTTGAAGAATCCTAACACCTAAGTTTACCACTTCCTTGCTGTAACATAGGCAAAGAGAATGACTGGGGTGTGAGGTGATATAACAGCTTTGCTGTGGTGCTCTATGCCACCTCCTGCTGAGCAGGAGTCAATATAATGGAATTCCACAGCACCCAGGATTCAAAATAAAAAGAAGATATTTATTGAGGTACAAACAGCAGCAACGTTTCGGGAATATTTCCCTTAATCGTGCATAGCATCAACAGGTGATTACAGAGCTTATATAGGGAAAATTTTAACCCTTCACATTTCTTAACACCATATATTAAACACCTTATGTTAGAAATAGCGCCATCTAGTGAAGATTACACAATAATGTGACTTTAAAGGGCCACTGTAAGTAAATATTTTCTATGCCTGTTACTAACTAACTACCCCAATACGCTTTTTATCAATAGCATTTCATTAACATATATCTACCGTATATCAGAAATCTTGTCTGCAAATTTAATTGTTTTCCAAACCCACTCCGTGGGTATCCTTTGCTCTGTACCAATCCGTTTACAGTACCTAGGTTTCAAAATGGCGCTTTAAACACAAAGTTATTGGTTTAAGTATTTTGAACATGCAGTGCTGAAAATAGTGGGCAGGATAACGTGACATCATCGGCGAATAAAAGATAACTTTTAGAATGTTATGAAACTTTGTTTTGGAGAAAATATAGGTCAGTAGGTTTTAATTAATGTTTATTAACTTTAATATGTTAGTTGTTTAGCTTAAAAATTATAACAGAAAGTAATCCTTTAATTTTAATAAACACTACCTTATAATTAAAATAAAAAAAACAGAATTTATGTTTACCTGATAAATTACTTTCTCCAACGGTGTGTCCGGTCCACGGCGTCATCCTTACTTGTGGGATATTCTCTTCCCCAACAGGAAATGGCAAAGAGCCCAGCAAAGCTGGTCACATGATCCCTCCTAGGCTCCGCCTACCCCAGTCATTCGACCGACGTTAAGGAGGAATATTTGCATAGGAGAAACCATATGGTACCGTGGTGACTGTAGTTAAAGAAAATAAAATATCAGACCTGATTAAAAAAAAAAACCAGGGCGGGCCGTGGACCGGACACACCGTTGGAGAAAGTAATTTATCAGGTAAACATAAATTCTGTTTTCTCCAACATAGGTGTGTCCGGTCCACGGCGTCATCCTTACTTGTGGGAACCAATACCAAAGCTTTAGGACACGGATGAAGGGAGGGAGCAAATCAGGTCACCTAAATGGAAGGCACCACGGCTTGCAAAACCTTTCTCCCAAAAATAGCCTCAGAAGAAGCAAAAGTATCAAACTTGTAAAATTTGGTAAAAGTGTGCAGTGAAGACCAAGTCGCTGCCCTACATATCTGATCAACAGAAGCCTCGTTCTTGAAGGCCCATGTGGAAGCCACAGCCCTAGTGGAATGAGCTGTGATTCTTTCGGGAGGCTGCCGTCCTGCAGTCTCGTAAGCCAATCTGATGATGCTTTTAATCCAAAAGGAGAGAGAGGTAGAAGTTGCTTTTTGACCTCTCCTTTTACCGGAGTAAACAACAAACAAGGAAGATGTTTGTCTAAAATCCTTTGTAGCATCTAAATAGAATTTTAGAGCGCGAACAACATCCAAATTGTGCAACAAACGTTCCTTCTTTGAAACTGGTTTCGGACACAGAGAAGGTACGATAATCTCCTGGTTAATGTTTTTGTTAGAAACAACTTTTGGAAGAAAACCAGGTTTAGTACGTAAAACCACCTTATCTGCATGGAACACCAGATAAGGAGGAGAACACTGCAGAGCAGATAATTCTGAAACTCTTCTAGCAGAAGAAATTGCAACTAAAAACAAAACTTTCCAAGATAATAACTTAATATCAACGGAATGTAAGGGTTCAAACGGAACCCCCTGAAGAACTGAAAGAACTAAATTGAGACTCCAAGGAGGAGTCAAAGGTTTGTAAACAGGCTTAATTCTAACCAGAGCCTGAACAAAAGCTTGAACATCTGGCACAGCTGCCAGCTTTTTGTGAAGTAACACAGACAAGGCAGAAATCTGTCCCTTCAGGGAACTTGCAGATAATCCTTTTTCTAATCCGTCTTGAAGGAAGGATAAAATCTTAGGAATCTTAACCTTATCCCAAGGGAATCCTTTAGATTCACACCAACAGATATATTTTTTCCAAATCTTGTGGTAAATCTTTCTAGTTACAGGCTTTCTGGCCTGAACAAGAGTATCAATAACAGAATCTGAGAATCCTCGCTTCGATAGAATCAAGCGTTCAATCTCCAAGCAGTCAGCTGGAGTGAAACCAGATTCGGATGTTCGAACGGACCCTGAACAAGAAGGTCTCGTCTCAAAGGTAGCTTCCAAGGTGGAGCCGATGACATATTCACCAGATCTGCATACCAAGTCCTGCGTGGCCACGCAGGAGCTATCAAGATCACCGACGCCCTCTCCTGATTGATCCTGGCTACCAGCCTGGGGATGAGAGGAAACGGCGGGAACACATAAGCTAGTTTGAAGGTCCAAGGTGCTACTAGTGCATCCACTAGAGCCGCCTTGGGATCCCTGGATCTGGACCCGTAGCAAGGAACTTTGCAGTTCTGACGAGATGCCATTAGATCCATGTCTGGAATGCCCCACCGCTGGGTGACTTGGGCAAAGATTTCCGGATGGAGTTCCCACTCCCCCGGATGCAATGTCTGACGACTCAGAAAATCCGCTTCCCAATTTTCCACTCCTGGGATGTGGATAGCAGACAGGTGGCAGGAGTGAGACTCCGCCCATAGAATGATTTTGGTCACTTCTTCCATCGCTAGGGAACTCCTTGTTCCCCCCTGATGGTTGATGTACGCAACAGTCGTCATGTTGTCTGATTGAAACCGTATGAACTTGGTCCTCGCTAGCTGAGGCCAAGCCTTGAGAGCATTGAATATCGCTCTCAGCTCCAGAATATTTATCGGTAGAAGAGATTCTTCCCGAGACCAAAGACCCTGAGCTTTCAGGGATCCCCAGACCGCGCCCCAGCCCATCAGACTGGCGTCGGTCGTGACAATGACCCACTCTGGTCTGCGGAACGTCATCCCTTGTGACAGATTGTCCAGGGACAGCCACCAACGGAGTGAGTCTCTGGTCCTCTGATTTACTTGTATCTTCGGAGACAAGTCTGTATAGTCCCCATTCCACTGACTGAGCATGCACAGTTGTAATGGTCTTAGATGAATGCGCGCAAAAGGAACTATGTCCATTGCCGCTACCATCAACCCGATCACTTCCATGCACTGAGCTATGGAAGGAAGAGGAACGGAATGAAGTATCCGACAAGAGTCTAGAAGTTTTGTTTTTCTGGCCTCTGTTAGAAAGATCCTCATTTCTAAGGAGTCTATAATTGTTCCCAAGAAGGGAACCCTTGTTGACGGGGATAGAGAACTCTTTTCCACGTTCACTTTCCAGCCGTGAGATCTGAGAAAGGCCAGGACGATGTCCGTGTGAGCCTTTGCTTGAGGAAGGGACGACGCTTGAATCAGAATGTCGTCCAGGTAAGGTACTACTGCAATGCCCCTTGGTCTTAGCACCGCTAGAAGGGACCCTAGTACCTTTGTGAAAATCCTTGGAGCAGTGGCTAATCCGAAAGGAAGCGCCACGAACTGGTAATGTTTGTCCAGGAATGCGAACCTTAGGAACCGATGATGTTCCTTGTGGATAGGAATATGTAGATACGCATCCTTTAAATCCACCGTGGTCATGAATTGACCTTCCTGGATGGAAGGAAGAATAGTTCGAATGGTTTCCATCTTGAACGATGGAACCTTGAGAAACTTGTTTAAGATCTTGAGATCTAAGATTGGTCTGAACGTTCCCTCTTTTTTGGGAACTATGAACAGATTGGAGTAGAACCCCATCCCTTGTTCTCTTAGTGGAACAGGATGAATCACTCCCATTTTTAACAGGTCTTCTACACAATGTAAGAACGCCTGTCTTTTTATGTGGTCTGAAGACAACTGAGACCTGTGGAACCTCCCCCTTGGGGGAAGTCCCTTGAATTCCAGAAGATAACCCTGGGAGACTATTTCTAGCGCCCAAGGATCCAGAACATCTCTTGCCCAAGCCTGAGCGAAGAGAGAGAGTCTGCCCCCCACCAGATCCGGTCCCGGATCGGGGGCCAATATTTCATGCTGTCTTGGTAGCAGTGGCAGGTTTCTTGGCCTGCTTTCCCTTGTTCCAGCCTTGCATTGGTCTCCAAGCTGGCTTGGCTTGAGAAGTATTACCCTCTTGCTTAGAGGACGTAGCACTTTGGGCTGGTCCGTTTTTACGAAAGGGACGAAAATTAGGTCTATTTTTCGCCTTGAAAGGCCGATCCTGAGGAAGGGCGTGGCCCTTACCCCCAGTGATATCAGAGATAATCTCTTTCAAGTCAGGGCCAAACAGCGTTTTCCCCTTGAAAGGAATGTTTAGTAGCTTGTTCTTGGAAGACGCATCAGCCGACCAAGATTTCAACCAAAGCGCTCTGCGCGCCACAATAGCAAACCCAGAATTCTTAGCCGCTAACCTAGCCAATTGCAAAGTGGCGTCTAGGGTGAAAGAATTAGCCAATTTGAGAGCATTGATTCTGTCCATAATCTCCTCATAAGGAGGAGAATCACTATCGAGCGCCTTTATCAGCTCATCAAACCAGAAACATGCGGCTGTAGTGACAGGGACAATGCATGAAATTGGTTGTAGAAGGTAACCCTGCTGAACAAACATCTTTTTAAGCAAACCTTCTAATTTTTTATCCATAGGATCTTTGAAAGCACAACTATCCTCTATGGGTATAGTGGTGCGTTTGTTTAAAGTAGAAACCGCTCCCTCGACCTTGGGGACTGTCTGCCATAAGTCCTTTCTGGGGTCGACCATAGGAAACAATTTTTTAAATATGGGGGGAGGGACGAAAGGAATACCGGGCCTTTCCCATTCTTTATTAACAATGTCCGCCACCCGCTTGGGTATAGGAAAAGCTTCTGGGAGCCCCGGCACCTCTAGGAACTTGTCCATTTTACATAGTTTCTCTGGGATGACCAACTTTTCACAATCATCCAGAGTGGATAATACCTCCTTAAGCAGAATGCGGAGATGTTCCAACTTAAATTTAAATGCAATTACATCAGGTTCAGCCTGTTGAGAAATGTTCCCTGAATCAGTAATTTCTCCCTCAGACAAAACCTCCCTGGCCCCCTCAGATTGGGTTAGGGGCCCTTCAGAGATATTAATATCAGCGTCGTCATGCTCTTCAGTAACTAAAACAGAGCAGCCACGCTTACGCTGACAAGGGTTCATTTTGGCTAAAATGTTTTTGACAGAATTATCCATTACAGCCGTTAATTGTTGCATAGTAAGGAGTATTGGCGCGCTAGATGTACTAGGGGCCTCCTGAGTGGGCAAGACTCGTGTAGACGAAGGAGGGAATGATGCAGTACCATGCTTACTCCCCTCACTTGAGGAATCATCTTGGGCATCATTGTCATTATCACATAAATCACATTTATTTAAATGAACAGGAATTCTGGCTTCCCCACATTCAGAACACAGTCTATCTGGTAGTTCAGACATGTTAAACAGGCATAAACTTGATAATAAAGTACAAAAAACGTTTTAAAATAAAACCGTTACTGTCACTTTAAATTTTAAACTGAACACACTTTATTACTGCAATTGCGAAAAAACATGAAGGAATTGTACAAAATTCACCAAATTTTCACCACAGTGTCTTAAAGCCTTAAAAGTATTGCACACCAAATTTGGAAGCTTTAACCCTTAAAATAACGGAACCGGAGCCGTTTTAACACTTTAACCCCTTTACAGTCCCTGGTATCTGCTTTGCTGAGACCCAACCAAACCCAAAGGGGAATACGATACCAAATGACGCCTTCAGAAAGTCTTTTCTAAGTATCAGAGCTCCTCTCACATGCGACTGCATGCCATGCCTCTCAAAAACAAGTGCGCCACACCGGCGCGAAAATGAGGCTCTGCTTATGCTTTGGGAAAGCCCCTAAGAAATAAGGTGTCTAATACAGTGCCTGCCGATATTATAATATCAATATACCCAGATAAAATGATTCCTCAAGGCTAAATATGTGTTAATAATGAATCGATTTAGCCCAGAAAAGTCTACAGTCTTAATAAGCCCTTGTGAAGCCCTTATTTACCATCGTAATAAACATGGCTTACCGGATCCCATAGGGAAAATGACAGCTTCCAGCATTACATCGTCTTGTTAGAATGTGTCATACCTCAAGCAGCAAGAGACTGCACACTGTTCCCCCAACTGAAGTTAATTGCTCTCAACAGTCCTGTGTGGAACAGCCATGGATTTTAGTTACGGTTGCTAAAATCATTTTCCTCATACAAACAGAAATCTTCATCTCTTTTCTGTTTCTGAGTAAATAGTACATACCAGCACTATTTCAAAATAACAAACTCTTGATTGAATAATAAAAACTACAGTTAAACACTAAAAAACTCTAAGCCATCTCCGTGGAGATGTTGCCTGTACAACGGCAAAGAGAATGACTGGGGTAGGCGGAGCCTAGGAGGGATCATGTGACCAGCTTTGCTGGGCTCTTTGCCATTTCCTGTTGGGGAAGAGAATATCCCACAAGTAAGGATGACGCCGTGGACCGGACACACCTATGTTGGAGAAACATGTATTTCAACCTGTTAATCTAATTAAAAACAATACTTAAACAGATTTTATAAGTTATACTTAATGGGTTATACTTTATTGTAATTTATCATTACAGAAACACTGCTAGATCAAGCTCCCTATTTAAACCTATAGGGGTCATTGCATTCAATTTGTGGATCCAAAAGAATTCCTTTTGTTTTAGCAGTTGTTCCCTATTGCCTCCTCTACGTAGTTTACCTACACTGTCAATGACCTGCCATCTTAGTTGGATGATACTATGTCCAGCCTCTAAAAAGTGACTGGACACAGGAGCATTGATATCTCCACATCTGATATTCGACTTGTGTTGACTCATCCTATCTCTCACCTTTCTAGTGGTCTCACCTAGATAGATCCTGGAACACGGACACTTTATAAGGTAAATGACATAGGATGAGTCACACGTGTAGAAATCCCTGATCTTGAATTTCTTACCTGTTAGGGGATGTACAAAAAACTCGCCTTTAATTACTGCATTACAGCTAGCACATCCAAGACAAGGATATGTGCCAGTTTTCTTAGCTGTTATATACTTTTGGTTCATTGTCTTCCTTGGTCCTACATCACTCCTTACTAGCTTGTCTCAAGTTAGGTACCCTTTTGTAAGCCATCATTGGGTGTTCCCTAAAAGCATCAATAACATAATTTATGCTTACCTGATAAATTTATTTCTCTTGTAGTGTATCCAGTCCACGGATCATCCATTACTTGTGGGATATTCTCCTTCCCAACAGGAAGTTGCAAGAGGATCACTTACAGCAGAGCTGCTATATAGCTCCTCCCCTCACTGCCATATCCAGTCATTTGACCGAAACAAGCCGAGAAAGGAGAAACCATAGGGTGCAGTGGTGACTGTAGTTTAATCAAAATTTAGACCTGCCTTAAAAGGACAGGGCGGGCCATGGACTGGATACACTACAAGAGAAATAAATTTATCAGGTTAGCATAAATTATGTTTTCTCTTGTTAAGTGTATCCAGTCCATGGATCATCCATTACTTGTGGGATACCAATAACAAAGCTAAAGAACACGGATGATGTGAGGGACAAGGCAGGAACTTAAACGGAAGGAACCACTGCCTGTAGAACCTTTCTCCCAAAAACAGCCTCCGAAGAAACAAAAGTATCAAATTTGTAAAATTTCGAAAAGGTATGAAGCGAAGACCAAGTCGCAGACTTGCAAATCTGTTCAACAGAAGCCTCATTTTTAAAGGCCCAGGTGGAAGCCACAGCTCTAGTAGAATGAGCTGTAATCCTTTCAGGGGGCTGCTGTCCAGCAGTCTCATAGGCTAAACGGATTATACTCTGAAGCCAAAAAGAAAGGGAGGTTGCCGAGGCCTTTTGAACTCTTCTCTGTCCAGAGTAATCAACAAACAGGTTAGATGTTTGACGAAAATCTTTAGTAGCTTGTAAGTAAAACTTCAAGGCACGGACTAAGTCTAGATTATGCAAAAGACGTTCCTTCTTTGAAGAAGGATTAGGACATAATGATGGAACAACAATCTCTTGATTGATATTCTTGTTAGAAACCACCTTGGGTAAAAACCCAGTTTTTGTGCGCAGAACTACTTTATCTGAATGAAAGATCAGATAAGGAGAATCACAATGTAAGGCAGATAACTCAGACTCTTCGAGCCGAGGAAATAGCCATCAGAAACAGAACTTTCCATGATAGAAGTTTGATATCAATAGAATGAAGGGGTTCAAACGGAACCCCTTGAAGAACTTTAAGAACCAAGTTTAAGCTCCATGGAGGAGCAACAGGTTTAAACACAGGCTTAATTCTAACTAAAGCCTGACAAAATGCCTGAACGTCTGGAACTGCCAGACGCTTGTGCAAAAGAATAGACAGAGCAGAAATCTGTCCCTTTAAAGAACTAGCTGATAATCCTTTGTCCAAACCCTCTTGGAGGAAGGACAATATCCTAGGAATCCTAACCCTTCTCCATGAGTAATTCTTGGATTCACACCAATGAAGATATTTACGCCATATCTTGTGGTAGATTTTCCTGGTGACAGGCTTTCGTGCCTGTATTAAGGTATCAATGACTGACTCGGAGAAGCCACGCTTTGATAGGATCAAGCGTTCAATCTCCATGCAGTCAGTCTCAGAGAAATTAGATTCGGATGATTGAAAGGACCTTGTATGAGAAGGTCTTGTCTCAGAGGCAGAGTCCATGGTGGAAAGGATGACATGTCCACTAGGTCTGCATACCAGGTCCTGCGTGGCCACGCAGGCGCTATCAGAATCAACGATGCCCTCTCCTGTCTGATTTTGGCAATCAGTCGAGGGAGCAGAGGAAACGGTGGAAACACATAAGCCAGGTTGAAGAACCAAGGAGCTGCTAGAGCATCTATCAGCGTTGCTTCTGGGTCCCTGGACCTGGATCCGTAACAAGGAAGCTTGGTGTTCTGGTGAGACACCATGAGATCCAGTTCTGGTTTGCCCCAACGATGAACCAATTGAGCAAACACCTCCGGATGGAGTTCCCACTCCCCCGGATGAAAAGTCTGACGACTTAGAAAATCCGCCTCCCAGTTCTCTACACCTGGCATATGGATTGCTGATAGGTGGCAAGAGTGAGACTCTGCCCAGCGAATTATCTTGGAGACTTCTAACATCGCTAGGGAACTCCTGGTTCCCCCTTGATGGTTGATGTAAGCCACAGTCGTGATGTTGTCCGACTGAAATCTGATGAACCTCAGAGTTGCTAACTGAGGCCAAGCTAGAAGAGCATTGAATATTGCTCTTAACTCCAGAATATTTATTGGGAGGAGTTTCTCCTCCTGAGTCCACGATCCCTGAGCCTTCAGGGAGTTCCAGACTGCACCCCAACCTAGAAGGCTGGCATTTGTTACAATCGTCCAATCTGGTCTGCGAAAGGTCATACCCTTGGACAGGTGGACCAGAGATAACCACCAGAGAAGAGAATCTCTGGTTTCCTGATCCAGATTTAGTAGAGGGGACAAATCTGTGTAATCCCCATTCCACTGACTGAGCATGCATAATTGCAGCGGTCTGAGATGCAGGCGCGCAAATGGCACTATGTCCATTGCCGCTACCATTAAGCCGATTACCTCCATGCACTGAGCCACCGCAGGGCGCGGAGTGGAGAACACGGCAAGCATTTAGAAGTTTTGATAACCTGGACTCCGTCAAGTAAATCTTCATTTCTACAGAATCTATAAGAGTCCCTAGGAAGGAAACCCTTGTGAGAGGAGATAGAGAACTCTTTTCTTCGTTCACTTTCCACCCATGCAACCTCAGAAATGCCAGAACTATCTCTGTATGAGACTTGGCAATTTGAAAGCTTGTCGCCTGTATCAGGATGTCGTCTAGATAAGGAGCCACCGCTATGCCTCGCGGTCTTAGAACCGCCAGAAGTGAGCCCAGAACCTTTGTAAAAATTCTTGGGGCTGTAGCCAACCCGAAGGGAAGAGCTACAAATTGGTAATGCCTGTCTAGAAAGGCAAATCTCAGGAACCGATGATGATTCTTGTGAATCGGAATGTGAAGGTAGGCATCCTTTAAGTCCACTGTGGTCATGTACTGACCCTCTTGGATCATGGGTAAGATGGTTCGAATAGTTTCCATTTTGAATGACGGAACTCTTAGGAATTTGTTTAAGATCTTTAGGTCCAAAATTGGTCTGAAGGTACCCTCTTTCTTGGGGACCACGAACAGATTTGAATAAAAACAGAATTTATTCTTACCTGATAAATTACTTTCTCCAACGGTGTGTCCGGTCCACGGCGTCATCCTTACTTGTGGGATATTCTCTTCCCCAACAGGAAATGGCAAAGAGCCCAGCAAAGCTGGTCACATGATCCCTCCTAGGCTCCGCCTACCCCAGTCATTCGACCGACATAAAGGAGGAATATGCATAGGAGAAATCATATGATACCGTGGTGACTGTAGTTAGAGAAAATAATTCATCAGACCTGATTAAAAAAACCAGGGCGGGCCGTGGACCGGACACACCGTTGGAGAAAGTAATTTATCAGGTAAGCATAAATTCTGTTTTCTCCAACATAGGTGTGTCCGGTCCACGGCGTCATCCTTACTTGTGGGAACCAATACCAAAGCTTTAGGACACTGATGATGGGAGGGAGCAAATCAGGTCACCTAGATGGAAGGCACCACGGCTTGCAAAACCTTTCTCCCAAAAATAGCCTCAGAAGAAGCAAAAGTATCAAATTTGTAAAATTTGGTAAAAGTGTGCAGTGAAGACCAAGTCGCTGCCTTACATATCTGATCAACAGAAGCCTCGTTCTTGAAGGCCCATGTGGAAGCCTAGTGGAGTGAGCTGTGATTCTTTCAGGAGGCTGCCGTCCGGCAGTCTCATAAGCCAATCGGATGATGCTTTTAAGCCAAAAAGAGAGAGAGGTAGAAGTTGCTTTTTGACCTCTCCTTTTACCAGAATAAACAACAAACAAAGAAGATGTTTGTCTGAAATCCTTTGTAGCCTCTAAATAGAATTTTAGAGCACGAACTACATCCAAATTGTGTAACAAACGTTCCTTCTTTGAAACTGGATTCGGACACAAAGAAGGCACAACTATCTCCTGGTTAATGTTTTTGTTAGAAACAACTTTCGGAAGAAAACCAGGTTTAGTACGCAAAACCACCTTATCTGCATGGAACACCAGATAAGGAGGAGAACACTGCAGAGCAGATAACTCCGAAACTCTTCTAGCAGAAGAAATTGCAACCAAAAACAAAACTTTCCAAGATAGTAACTTAATATCTACGGAATGTAAGGGTTCAAACGGAACCCCTTGAAGAACTGAAAGAACTAAATTGAGACTCCAAGGAGGAGTCAAAGGTTTGTAAACAGGCTTGATTCTAACCAGAGCCTGAACAAAAGCTTGAACATCTGGCACAGCCGCCAGTTTTTTGTGAAGTAAAACAGATAAAGCAGAAATCTGTCCCTTCAAAGAACTTGCAGATAATCCTCTCCAAACCCTCCTGTAGAAAGGATAGAATCTTAGGAATTTTTATCTTGTTCCATGGGAATCCTTTAGATTCACACCAACAAATATATTTTTTCCATATTTTATGGTAAATTTTCCTAGTTACAGGCTTTCTAGCCTGAATAAGAGTATCAATGACAGAATCTGAAAACCCACGCTTTGATAAAATCAAGCGTTCAATCTCCAAGCAGTCAGTTGGAGTGAAGCCAGATTCGGATGTTCGAATGGACCTTGAACAAGAAGGTCCTGTCTCAAAGGTAGCTTCCATGGTGGAGCCGATGACATATTCACCAGGTCTGCATACCAAGTTCTGCGTGGCCACGCAGGAGCTATCAAGATCACCGAAGCCCTCTCCTGATTGATCCTGGCTACCAGCCTGGGAATGAGAGGGAACGGTGGGAATACATAAGCTAGGTTGAAGGTCCAAGGCGCTATCAGTGCATCTACTAGAGTCGCCCTGGGATCCCTGGATCTGGACCCGTAGCAAGGAACCTTGAAGTTCTGACGAGACGCCATCAGGTCCATGTCTGGAATGCCCCATAATTGAGTTATTTGGGCAAAGATTTCCGGATGGAGTTCCCACTCCCCCGGATGGAAAGTCTGACGACTCAGAAAATCCGCTTCCCAATTTTCCACTCCTGGGATGTGGATTGCAGACAAGTGGCAGGAGTGATTCTCCGCCCATTGAATTATTTTGGTCACTTCCTCCATCGCCAGGGAACTCCTTGTTCCCCCCTGATGGTTGATATATGCAACAGTTGTCATGTCTGATTGAAACCTTATGAATTTGGCCTTTGCTAGTTGAGGCCAAGCTTTGAGAGCATTGAATATCGCTCGCTGTTCCAGAATGTTTATCGGGAGAAGAGATTCTTCCCGAGACCATAGACCCTGAGCTTTCAGGGGTTCCCAGACAGCGCCCCAGCCCACCAGACTGGCGTCTGTCGTGACAATGACCCACTCTGGTCTGCGGAAGCTCATACCCTGTGACAGGTTGTCCAGGTTCAGCCACCAACGGAGTGAATCTCTGGTTCTTTGATCTACTTGGATCGTCGGAGACAAGTCTGTATAATCCCCATTCCACTGTCTGAGCATGCACAGTTGTAATGGTCTTAGATGAATTCGTGCAAAAGGAACTATGTCCATTGCCGCAACCATCAAACCTATTACTTCCATGCACTGCGCTATGGAAGGAAGAAGAACAGAATGAAGTACTTGACAAGAGCTTAGAAGTTTTGATTTTCTGGCCTCTGTCAGAAAAATCTTCATTTCTAAGGAGTCTATTATTGTTCCCAAGAAGGGAACTCTTGTTGACGGGGACAGAGAACTTTTTTCTATGTTCACTTTCCACCCGTGAGATCTGAGAAAGGCTAGGACAATGTCCATATGAGCCTTTGCTTTTGACAGAGACGACGCTTGAATCAGTATGTCGTCCAAGTAAGGTACTACTGCAATGCCCCTTGGTCTTAGCACCGCTAGAAGGGACCCTAGTACCTTTGTGAAAATCCTTGGAGCAGTGGCTAATCCAAATGGAAGTGCCACAAACTGGTAATGCTTGTCCAGAAAGGCGAACCTTAGGAACCGATGATGTTCCTTGTGGATAGGAATATGTAGATATGCATCCTTTAAATCCACCGTGGTCATGAATTGACCTTCCTGGATGGTAGGAAGAATTGTTCGAATGGTTTCCATCTTGAACGATGGAACCCTGAGAAATTTGTTTAGAATCTTGAGATCTAAAATTGGTCTGAATGTTCCTTCTTTTTTGGGAACCATGAACAGATTGGAGTAAAACCCCATCCCTTGTTCTCCTAATGGAACAGGATGAATCACTCCCATTCTTAACAGGTCTTCTACACAATGTAAGAATGCCTGTCTTTTTATTTGGTTTGAAGACAATTGAGACCTGTGGAACCTCCCCCTTGGGGGTAGTTCCTTGAATTCCAGGAGATAACCTTGAGAAACTATTTCTAGCGCCCAAGGATCCTGAACATCTCTTGCCCAAGCCTGAGCAAAGAGAGAGAGTCTGCCCCCCCACCAGATCCGGTCCCGGATCGGGGGCCAACACTTCATGCTGTTTTAGTAGCAGATTTCTTGGCCTGCTTACCCTTGTTCCAGCCTTGCATCGGTCTCCAGGCTGGTTTGGTTTGAGAACTATTACCCTCTTGCTTAGAGGGTGTAGAATTTGAGGCTGGTCCGTTTCTGCGAAAGGGACGAAAATTTGGCTTATTTTTAGCCTTAAAAGACCTATCCCGAGGAAGGGCGTGGCCCTTTCCCCCAGTGATGTCTGAAATAATCTTTCAAGTCAGGGCCAAACAGCGTTTTACCTTTGAAAGGGATGTTAAGCAATTTGTTCTTGGAGGACACATCCGCTGACCAAGACTTTAGCCAAAGCGCTCTGCGCGCCACAATAGCAAAACCTGAATTTTTCGCCGCTAATCTAGCTAATTGCAAAGTGGCGTCTAAGATAAAAGAGTTAGCCAATTTAAGTGCTTGAACTCTGTCCATAACCTCCTCATACGAAGAGTCTTTATTGAGCGACTTTTCTAGTTCTTCGAACCAGAAACACGCTGCTGTAGTGACAGGAACAATGCATGAAATTGGTTGTAGAAGGTAACCTTGCTGAACAAACATCTTTTTAAGCAAACCCTCTAATTTTTTATCCATAGGATCTTTGAAAGCACAACTATCTTCTATAGGGATAGTAGTGCGTTTGTTTAGAGTAGAAACCGCCCCCTCGACATTGAGGACTGTCTGCCATAAGTCCTTTCTGGGGTCGACAAGGAAATAATTTTTTAAATATAGGGGGAGGAACAAAAGGTATGCCGGGCCTTTCCCATTCCTTATTTACAATGTCCGCCACCCGCTTGGGTATAGGAAAAGCATCGGGGGGCACCGGGACCTCTAGGAACTTTTCCATCTTACATAACTTCTCTGGAATGACCAAATTGTCACAATCATCCAGAGTAGATAACACCTCCTTAAGCAGAGCGTGGAGATGTTCTAATTTAAATTTAAAAGTAATAACACCAGGTTCAGCTTGTTGAGAAATTTTTCCTGAATCTGAAATTTCTCCCTCAGACAAAACCTCCCTCCTGGCCCCTTCAGATTGGTGTGAGGGTATGTCAGAACCATCGTCAGCGTCCTCATGCTCTTCAGTATCTAAAACAGAGCAATTGCGCTTTCTCTGATAAGTGGGCATTTTGGACAAAATGTTTTTAATAGAATTATCCATTACAGCCGTTATTTGTTGCATAGTAAGAAGGATTGGCGCACTAGATGTACTAGGGGCCTCTTGTGTGGGCAAGACTGGTGTAGACACAGAAGGGGATGATGCAGTACCATGCTTACTCCCCTCGCTTGAGGAATCATTTTGGGCAACATCATTATCAGTGGCATCATTGTCCCTACTTTGTTTGGACACTATGTCACATTCATCACATATATTTAAATGGGGAGGAACCTTGGCTTCCAAACATACAGAACATCGTCTATCTGATGGTTCAGACATGTTAACAGGCATAAACTTGATAACAAAGCACAAAAAACGTTTTAAAATAAAACCGTTACTGTCACTTTAAATTTTAAACTGAACACACTTTATTACTGAATATGTGAAAAAGTATGAAGGAATTGTTCAAAATTCACCAAAATTTCACCACAGTGTCTTAAAGCCTTAAAAGTATTGCACACCAAATTTGAAAGCTTTAACTCTTAAAATAACGGAACCGGAGCCGTTTTTACATTTAACCCCTATACAGTCCCTGGTATCTGCTTTGCTGAGACCCAACCAAGCCCAGAGGGGAATACGATACCAAATGACGCCTTCAATAAGCTTTTTCAGTGGTTCTTAGCTCCTCACACATGCATCTGCATGCCTTGCTTTCCAAAAACAACTGCGCATTAGTGGCGCGAAAATGAGGCTCTGCCTATGACTAGAAAAGGCCCCCAGTGAAAAAGGTGTCCAATACAGTGCCTGCCGTTTTTTTTAATACATCCCCAAGATTAAAAGAACTATTTATAGTTATAATCCACTAAATATACTTGTAAAGTAATCGTTTTAGCCCAGAAAAATGTCTACCAGTCTTTAAAGCCCTTGTGAAGCCCTTTATTCTTATACTAAACTAAGAAAATGGCTTACCGGTTCCCATAGGGAAAATGACAGCTTCCAGCATTACCAAGTCTTGTTAGAAATGTGTCATACCTCAAGCAGCAAAAGTCTGCCCACTGTTTCCCCCAACTGAAGTTAATTCCTCTCAACAGTCCTGTGTGGAAACAGCCATCGATTTTAGTAACGGTTGCTAAAATCATTTTCCTCTTACAAACAGAAATCTTCATCTCTTTTCTGTTTCAGAGTAAATAGTACATACCAGCACTATTTTAAAATAACAAACTCTTGATTGAAGAATAAAACTACATTTAAACCTTAGCCATCTCCGTGGAGATGTTGCCTGTGCAACGGCAAAGAGAATGACTGGGGTAGGCGGAGCCTAGGAGGGATCATGTGACCAGCTTTGCTGGGCTCTTTGCCATTTCCTGTTGGGGAAGAGAATATCCCACAAGTAAGGATGACGCCGTGGACCGGACACACCTATGTTGGAGAAATCCCTGTCCTTGTTCCGTCCGCGGAACTGGGTGGATCACCCCCATTACTAGGAGGTCTTGTACACAGCGTAGGAATGCCTCTTTCTTTATCTGGTTTTCTGATAACCTTGAAAGATGAAATCTCCCTTGAGGAGGAGAAGCCTTGAAGATATCCCTGAGATATGATCTCCAATGCCCAGGGATCCTGAACATCTCTTGCCCACGCCTGGGCGAAGAGAGAAAGTCTGCCCCCCACTAGATCCGTTTCCGGATAGGGGGCCGTTCCTTCATGCTGTCTTGGGGGCAGTAGCAGGTTTTCTGGCCTGCTTGCCCTTGTTCCAGGACTGGTTAGGTTTCCAGGCCTGTCTGAAATGAGCAACAGTTCCTTCCTGTTTTGGAGCGGAGGAAGTTGATGCTGCTCCTGCCTTGAAATTTCGAAAGGCACGAAAATTAGACTGTTTGGCCTTTGATTTGGCCCTGTCCTGAGGAAGGGTATGCCCCTTACCTCCAGTAATGTCAGCAATAATTTCCTTCAAGCCGGGCCTGAATAAGGTCTGCCCCTTGAAAGGAATATTAAGTAATTTAGAAGTCACGTCAGCTGACCAGGATTTAAGCCAGAGCGCCCTCCGCGCCTGGATTGCGAATCCGGAGTTCTTAGCCGTTAGTTTAGTTAAATGTACAATGGCATCAGAAACAAATGAGTTAGCTAGCTTAAGTGATTTAAGCTTGTCCATAATTTCATCCAATGGAGCTGTGTGAATGGCCTCTTCCAGAGACTCAAACCAGAATGCCGCAGCAGCAGTGACAGGCGCAATGCATGCAAGGGGCTGCAGGATAAAACCTTGTTGAACAAACATTTTCTTAAGGTAACCTAATTTTTTATCCATTGGATCCGAAAAAGCACAACTATCCTCAACCGGGATAGTGGTACGCTTTGCTAAAGTAGAAACTGCTCCCTCCACCTTAGGGACCGTCTGCCATAAGTCCCGTGTAGTGGCGTCTATTGGAAACATTTTTCTAAATATAGGAGGTGGGGAAAAGGGCACACCGGGTCTATCCCAATCCTTGCTAATAATTTCTGTAAGCCTTTTAGGTATAGGGAAAACATCAGTACACACCGGTACCACATAGTATCTATCCAGCCTACACAATTTCTCTGGAATTGCAACTGTGTTACAGTCGTTCAGAGCAGCTAAAACCTCCCCAAGCAATACACGGAGGTTCTCAAGCTTAAATTTAAAATTAGAGATCTCTGAATCAGATCTGTCACCCACAGAATGAAGCTCTCCGTCCTCAGTTCTGCAAACTGTGACGCAGTATCAGACATGGCTCTTACAGCACCAGCGCGCTCTGCATCTCTCCTAATCCCAGAGCTAACGCGCTTGCCTCTCAATTCTGGCAATCTAGATAATACTTCTGACAGGGTATTATTCATGATTGTAGCCATGTCCTGTAAAGTAATTGCTATGGGCGTCTCTGATGTACTTGGCGCCATAATAGCATGCGCCCCCTGAGCGGGAGGCGAAGGTACTGACACGTGCGGAGAGTTAGTCGGCATAACTTCCCCCTCGTCATCTGGTGATAATTCTTTTATAGATAAAGACTGACCTTTATTATTTAAAGTGAAATCAATACATTTAGTACACATATTCCTATGGGGCTCCACACTGGCTTTCAAACATAATGAACAAGTAGATTCATCTATGTCAGACATTTTTAAACAGACTAGCAATAAGACTGGCAAGCTTGAAAAACACTTCACAATAAGTTTACAAGCAATATAAAAACGCTGCTGCGCCTTTAAGAAGCACAAAACCTGTCTCAAGTTGAAATATCAATGAACCAAAGCAGTTATACCAACCAAATTTTCACAGTAAATGTATTAAGTTAGCAGAGCATTGCACCCACTAGCAAATGGATGATTAACCCCTTAATACCCAAAACGGATAAACAATAGAGAAAAACGTTTTTTAAAACAGTCACACTGTCACAGCTCAGCTGTGACTGATTACCTCCCTCAATATGACTTTTGAAATCTTTTGAGCCCTCTAGAGAAGTCCTGGATCATGCAGGAAGAAGCAGGAAGTCCGAGTCTGAATTTTTACTGCGCAAAAAAGCACTAAAATAGGCCCCTCCCACTCATATTACAACAGTGGGAAGCCTCAGTTAACTTTCTATGCAGAAATTAACGCCAGCCATGTGGAACAATTATGCCCCAATAAGTTTTATCACCAAAAGTACGTTAAAAAACGATTAAACATGCCAGCAAACGTTTTAAAACACATTTTTTTAAAGCGTATATATCTCTATTAATAAGCCTGATACCAGTCGCTTTCACTGCATTTAAGGCTTTACTTACATTACTTCGGTATCAGCAGCATTTTCTTAGTCAATTCCATTCCTTAGAAAAATATTTTACTGCACATACCTTAGTTGCAGGAAAACCTGTACGCCATTCCCTTTCTGAAGTTACCTCACTCCTCAGAATGTGTGAGAACAGCAAGTGGATCTTAGTTACTTCTGCTAAGATCATAGAAAACGCAGGCAGATTCTTCTTCCAAATACTGCCTGAGAAAAAAACAGCACACTCCGGTGCCATTTAAAAATAACAAACTTTTGATTGAAGAAATAAACTAAGTATAAAACACCACAGTCCTCTCACGACCTCCATCTATGTTGAGGGTTGCAAGAGAATGACTGGATATGACATGTGAGGGGAGGAGCTATATAGCAGCTCTGCTGTGGGTGATCCTCTTGCAACTTCCTGTTGGGAAGGGAATATATCCCACAAGTAATGGATGATCCGTGGACTGGATACACTTAACAAGAGAAAGATAATATAGCATGCTAAATAAGCTACATAGTACTTGTTCCTGTGAGAAATACCCAAGAATCTGTTGTGCACAAACCAGCACTTCCTGCAACTTAGTGTTTTAAAAGTTTTTTTTAGACAAACTTTAATGTTTACTGCTGTTTTGTTTACATAAGAGAAACATTTGCTCTATAACCCCCCAAAAAAACAACAAAAACCATACTTAAAATTTTTATTAAATAAAAATGTTTAGCTAGATTGTAATACAAAACAATCAGTTTGCAATATACTTTCATTTGTTTTGCCCCTTATGTAAATTACTCTGAAAATCCAAAGTGCACATTAGAGTTCACAAGCCTAAAACGGCTACATGTGTCAGATCCTTCCAGAGGCAATAATACACCAACATAATGACTGGCTAGCTGTGTATACTCTAGTAACAAGTCCAGATTGGCTACCCTAAACAAACAAGTTGCGAAGGGTTTAACAATTATGGCAACGTGTTAATGTAGCCAAAAAGTTTACGTCCAGCTTGTATTTATTGTAATACTACAACAATTCCTTGTAATTACAAGAGGTTATGTGCCTTTAAGTGTGCAGACCACAGTTTACCCAATAATGAGGAAGGTTTGCTTTGATTTATTACACATTCTATGGTGATAGATGAAGAGATGTTCTGCAATCTTTTAGTTAAATATATATTAGTTGATTGAATCTAATATGCCAAATGAGAGTCAATCTAATATTGGCTGTTGCTGTTATTTTACTTTGACAATAAAAAGTTCTTGAAGAGCGTAGCAACCGCTCAATAGGATAACAGTTCTGGCATCACAGCCACATCCAACCTTGGAAAATACAAACTTTATTTTTTACAAGTCTCTACAATACAAATAGATTATACACCCAGGTAAAAAACATAAAAACAGGACAGACTGTTGGATAAAAGGGGATAGGAAGCAACAAATAGTAGTATGGAAATTTCAGTCCTCAGTGCTGATAGCTCAGTATTTCTTAAGTCCATAGCCCACGGCAAGGTGGTGTCTGTTACTGCTGAGTGGTGGCGAATGCCATACAGCAGAGCTTGTGCGTTTGAAATACCTAGGTTTGCTTTTATAAAACATGTCCTCTAGTTTAGGGCTTTCAATAGTGCCAAATAAACGGTCCACGTCTATTGGGTTATAGTACTGCTTCCGTATCGCTTGTCCAAGCAAGTTACCTGGGAAAGGAACAGAAAGGGACGATTATAAAAACAGGTCCAGACAGCTGACCAATTATAAACACGCAGTGCTCAGGACTACAGTGTCCAAAACTTGTAGTTGGAGAAGACACTTGTGCTCTAATTTACTTCTGTTATCAATTTTTCTTCATTCTCTTGGTATCTTTATTTGAAAGAAAGCTTAGGAGCCAGCCCATTTTTGGTTCAGCACATAGGTAGCGCTTTCTGCCTACATTTAGACAGCAATCAGCAAGCGCTATCCAGGTGCTGAAACAAAAAATGGGCCGGCTCCTAAGCTTACACTCTTGCTTTTTCAAATAGATACCAAGAGAAGAAAAATCAATAGGAGTAAAGTAGAAAGTTGCTGCTCTTAAAGGGACACTAAACACCTGCTTAAAATTTTCTAAACTGTTTGAGGAATCAAAATAAACTAATACACTGTTCTCAATGCTGTATATTTATCTTACTACAAGCTCTTCAAGAAGACTTCATATTTTCTATGCTTATCCACAGCTTGTATTTTCCTATCTATGGTGCCATCTTGTAACGTGCGTTCCACACAGGCACATGACACGTGTGCACAGCAGCTTCTTCTCTCACTGATGTCAACTTATTGAAGGCAGCCAAATTGTCCTCATATACTGCAATGCATTAGTGAATGAGCATTGAAAAAGTTTAATTTTATATGTGTAATACAGTGCTTCTTATTTTATAAAACCCATTTTCAACATGGTATGTAAGAGGAAAAAATGGGGTTTATTTAGCAGCGCTAATAAAGGCTTGGAAATGATGCCAATCTAATGTATTATACAATATTGTTTATTTAAAAATTCTTATAACACATAAAAACAGCAAATGCTTGCTCAACGCTGCAAATCAGCTAATCCCTAGAAAATGGAAATCTACATTAATCCCTGCTATCCAGGAATGGATAACATTGGTTCAAAAAAACCTCCTTCTGGAAAGATTGCACTACCTCAAACTAGGTCAAATCACCCTATACCAAGATATGCTCTTATGGGAATCCTTCACACTCGCTGATACATAGACTCAAATCAACAAACTGTCTCCCCTTTAAATTCTATAAAAAAAAACACCTATCCCCCCCCCTCTCCCCGCCACCACCGAGACATTTCTGCCCTTATCATATACAACTTGTAATGATCTAAATATGGTTCAACGCATAGAAATTCTAACCACAGGCTAGTGAAGTGGGCAAGTAAACAACATCAGAAGAAGCAGAGAAATGAGACCACTGATTGTGTACACGGTTACCATGTTAGCTCCCCACTATCTTTCCATTTACCATCTTTTCCTTTATTCTACTCTTTTCCTTTCTCTCCTTAATTTATGTTAAGTGCTAATTTTTTGAGATAAGTTTACTCTCATTGCCTCACACTTATAATACATTATGTCTTGAGGAATGTATATCAGCATCCCAATTGGGCAAGGACACCATTAGTCCTATCTTTGAAACAACAGGAGCTTCCCCACATCTGCTGATCTCTAACTCTTCCTAAGCACAAGAGCTCTAATGTCACAGCACACGATGGATTATTTAAAGGACACTGGACTATGGTATAATCTTTCAACAAGGACTGTCCTCATGGCAAACGCTATGCTATATTTAGCCTAACATTAATCTTTTTCATGATTTATTTATCCTGCCTTGATTGTAAACTGTTGACCTTACATATGTTTACCTGTTTTGAATTGAAAATAAAAAAAAAAAAAAAAAAAAAAAACCACAGCAAATGCTATTCCTAATAAAGGGACGTCTCCCTTATACAACACTTATAAAAACAGACTAGAACCATATATTTATAAACCCTAGAATTCCAGGTATAAAAGAATTTATTCTATAGATAACATATGGTAAGCAACAAATTGGTGAATTGAATATTTAAAAGGCACAAATGTATCAATCTTAATACATTAAAAGCAAATAGATTCAGCGCTAATGTTCAACTTTATTCAACTGTAATTAGAAGGTGAGCGTAACGGCTTTGATTACAACTGTGATTAGAAATTTAGCATAACAGCTTTGCAGTTTTTTGGTAACAAATACCGTTCTAAAGTTAGTCTCCTTGGACATATAATTGGCTCAGGTGTGCTGGATAGTTAAAAGGTAAAAAACAGCTGTTATTCTGATTTTAGTGCCAAAACAATTGTGGTTAATGGAAATGGTTAATTTAGCTTATGAATACCTTGATGTCTTTAAAGTTCAGTTTGCGTGAAAAAAAGTTTTCTTGATAAAGCCCCGAAGGGTGAAACGCGTTGAATGGGACCTGCTACACTATACTAAACTTCATTTACCACTGTCACAAAGCTGTGTGACCCTGCAACTTTAAACTTTTCTCCTGACCCTGCAAGTTAAAATCTACCTTTGGTAACTTCAGGGAACACGGTGTTACTGCTAAACACTGACCAAAGATTTCTTCAAACCTCAAGAAGTCTGAGGGAACCCAGATGAAAGTAATATTTGGGCTATAAGAAGGAAAACAAAAAACATAATTTATGCTTACCTGATAAAATTTATTTCTCTTGTAGTGTGTTCAGTCCACGGGTCATCCATTACTTATGGGATATATTCTCCTTCCCAACAGGAAGTTGCAAGAGGATCACCCAAGCAGAGCTGCTATATAGCTCCTCCCCTCACATGTCATATCCAGTCATTCGACCGAAACAAGACGAGAAAGGAGAAACTATAAGGTGCAGTGGTGACTGGAGTTATAATTTTAAAATTTAGAACCTGCCTCAAAAAAAAGACAGGGCGGGCCGTGGACTGAACACACTACAAGAGAAATAAATTTATCAGGTAAGCATAAATTATGTTTTCTCTTGTTAAGTTTGTTCAGTCCACGGGTCATCCATTACTTATGGGATACCAATACCAAAGCTAAGTACACGGATGATGAGAGGGACAAGGCAGGAACATTAAACAGAAGGAACCACTGCCTGTAGAACCTCTCTCCCAAAACCAGCCTCCGAAGAAGCGAAAGTGTCAAATTTGTAAAATTTGGAAAAAGTATGAAGTGAAGACCAAGTTGCAGCCTTGCAAATCTGTTCAACAGAGGCCTCATTCTTAAAGGCCCAGGTGGAAGCCACAGCTCTAGTGGAATGAGCTGTAATTCTTTCAGGAGGCTGCTGTCCAGCAGTCTCATAGGCTAAACGTATTATGCTACGAAGCCAAAAAGAGAGAGGTAGCCGAAGCCTTTTGACCCCTCCTCTGTCCAGAGTAAACGACAAACAGAGAAGTTTGTCGAAAATCTTTAGTTGTCTGTAAGTAGAACTTCAGAGCACGGACCACGTCTAGATTATGCAAAAGACGTTCCTTCCTTGAAGAAGGATTAGGACATAACGATGGAACAACAATCTCTTGATTAATATTCCTGTTAGAAACAACCTTAGGTAAAAACCCAGGTTTAGTACGCAGAACTACCTTGTCTGAATGAAAGATCAGATAAGGAGAATCACAATGTAAGGCAGATAACTCAGAGACTCTTCGAGCCGAGGAAATAGCCATCAAGAACAAAACTTTCCAAGATAAAAGCTTAATATCAATGGAATGAAGGGGTTCAAACGGAACACCATGAAGAACTTTAAGAACCAAGTTTAAGCTCCACGGAGGAGCAACAGCTTTAAACACAGGTTTAATTCTAGCCAAAGCCTGACAAAAGGCCTGGACGTCTGGATGCTCTGCCAGACGTTTGTGTAAGAGAATAGACAGAGCTGAAATCTGTCCCTTTAGCGAACTAGCGGATAAACCCTTTTCTAAACCCTCTTGTAGAAAAGCTAATATCCTAGGAATCCTAACCTTACTCCATGAGTAACTCGTGGATTCGCACCAATATAAATATTTACGCCATATCTTATGGTAAATCTTTCTTGTCACAGGAGCCTGTATTAATGTATCAATAACCGAATCCGAAAACCCACGCTTTGATAGAATCAAGCGTTCAATCTCCAGGCAGTCAGCCTCAGAGAAATTAGGTTTGGATGGTTGAAAGGACCCTGAATTAGAAGGTCCTGCCTCAGAGGAAGAGACCATGGCGGACAGGACGACATGTCCACTAGGTCTGCATACCAGGTCCTGCGTGGCCACGCAGGCGCTATCAGAATTACAGATGCCCTCTCCTGTTTGATCCTGGCAATCAGCCGAGGTAGCAACGGAAATGGTGGAAACACATAAGCTATGTTGAAAACCCAAGGGGCTGCTAATGCATCTACCAGCACCGCTCCCGGGTCCTTGGACCTGGATCCGTAACAAGGAAGCTTCGCGTTCTGGCGAGATGCCATGAGATCCAGATCCGGTTTGCCCCAACGACGAATCAGTTGAGCAAATACCTCCGGGTGAAGTTCCCACTCTCCCGGATGAAAAGTCTGGCGACTTAGGAAATCCGCCTCCCAGTTCTCTACGCCTGGGATGTGAATCGCTGGCAGGTGGCAAGAGTGAGACTCTGCCCAGCGAATTATCTTTGAGACTTCCAACATCGCTAGGGAACTCCTGGTTCCCCCTTGATGATTGATGTAAGCCACAGTCGTGATATTGTCCGACTGAAATCTGATGAACCTCAGCTTTGCTAACTGAGGCCAAGCCAGAAGAGCATTGAATATTGCTCTTAATTCTAGAATGTTTATTGGGAGGAGTTTCTCCTCCTGAGTCCACGATCCCTGAGCCTTCAGGGAATTCCAGACTGCTCCCCAGCCTAGAAGGCTGGCATCAGTTGTTACAATCGTCCAATCTGGCCTGCGAAAGGTCATTCCTTTGGACAGATGAACCGGTGACAACCACCAGAGAAGCGAATCTCTGGTCTCCTGGTCCAGATTTAGCAAAGGGGACAGATCTGAGTAATCCCTGTTCCATTGACTGAGCATGCATAGTTGCAGCGGTCTGAGATGCAGGCGTGCAAATGGCACTATGTCCATTGCCGCTACCATTAAACCGATTACCTCCATGCACTGAGCTACCGATGGGCTTGGAATGGAATGAAGGACACGGCAAGCATTGAGAATCTTTGATAACCTGGATTCCGTCAGGTAAATCTTCATCTCTACAGAATATATATATATAAAAAAAAAAAAAAAAAGAGAGTCCCTAGAAAAGGAACCCGTGTGAGTGGTAACAGAGAACTCTTTTCCACGTTCACTTTCCACCCATGCGACCTCAGAAATGCTAGAACTATCTCTGTATGAGACTTTGCATTCTGAAAATTTGATGCTTGTATCAGAATGTCGTCTAGGTACGGAGCCACCGCTATGCCTCGTGGTCTTAGTACCGCCAGAAGTGAGCCCAGAACCTTTGTAAAAATTCTCGGGGCCGTGGCTAACCCGAAGGGAAGAGCCACAAACTGGTAATGCCTGTCTAGAAAGGCAAACCTTAGGTACCGATAATGATCTTTGTGAATCAGAATGTGAAGGTAAGCATCCTTTAAGTCCACCGTGGTCATATATTGACCCTCTTGGATCATGGGTAGGATGGTTCGAATGGTTTCCATCTTGAACGATGGTACCCTTAGGAATTTGTTTAAGATCTTTAAGTCCAAGATTGGTCTGAAGGTTCCCTCTTTTTTGGGAACCACAAATAGATTTGAGTAAAATCCTTGTCCCTATTCCGATTGCGGAACTGAGTGGATCACCCCCATGATTAAGAGGTCTTGTACACATTGTAGAAATGCCTCTCTTTACTAGGTTTGTCGACAACCTCGAAAGATGGAACCTCCCTTGTGGAGGAGAGGATCTGAAATCCAGAAGGTATCCCTGAGATATAATCTTTAACGTCCAGGGATCCTGCACATCTCTTGCCCAAGCCTGGGCAAAGAAAGAAAGTCTGCCCCCCACTAAATCCGTCTCTGGATAGGGGGCCCTGACTTCATGCTGTCTTAGAGGCGGGAGTAGGCTTTCTGGCCTGCTTGCCCTTGTTCCATGACTGGTTGCCTTTCCAACCTTGTCTGTAACGAGCAGTAGTTCCTTCCTGTTTTGGAGCGGAGGAAGTCGATGCTGCTCCTGCCTTGAAGTAACGAAAGGCACGAAAATTAGACTGTTTGGCCTTTGGTTTGGCCCTGTCCTGAGGAAGGGCGTGGCCCTTACCTCCCGTAATGTCAGCAATAATTTCCTTCAAGCCGGGCCCGAATAAGGTCTGCCCTTTGAAAGGAATGTTAAGTAGTTTAGACTTGGAAGTTACATCCGCTGACCAGGATTTAAGCCAGAGCGCTCTGCGCGCCTGTATGGCGAATCCGGAATTTTTAGCCGTAAGTTTGGTTAGATGTACTACGGCATCTGAAACAAACGCATAAGCCTGTTTAAGGGTTCTAACTTTGCTCAAGGCCTCATCCAACGGCTCTGTGCGAATCGCCTCTTCCAGAGACTCAAACCAGAATGCCGCTGCAGCCGTGACAGGCGCAATGCATGCAAGAGGCTGCAATATAAAACCCTGTTGAACAAACATTTTCTTAAGATAACCCTCTAATTTTTTATCCATTGGATCTGAGAAAGCACAGCTATCCTCCACCGGGATAGTGGTACGCTTGGCTAACGTAGAAACTACCCCCTCCACCTTAGGGACCGTCTGCAATAAGTCTCGTGTGGTGGCGTCTATAGGGAACATTTTTCTAAATATCGGGGGAGGGGAAAAAGGCACACCGGGTCTATCCCACTCCTTACTGATAATTTCTGTAAGTCTTTTTGGTATAGGAGTATCTATCCAACCTACACAATTTCTCTGGAATTGCCACCGTGTCGCAATCATTCAGAGCCGCTAATACCTCCCCTAGTAACACACGGAGGTTCTCAAGCTTAAATTTAAAATTTCTGAATCCGGTCTCCCCGAATCAGAACCGTCACCGACAGAATGAAGCTCACCGTCCTCATGTTCTGCAAGTTGTGACGCAGTATCAGACATGGCTCTCGTGTCATCAGCGCGCTCTGTCCTTAACCCAGAGCTATCGCGTTTGCCCCTTAATTCAGGCATATTATATAATACTTCTTTCATAACATTAGCCATATCATGTAAAGTGATTTGTAAGGGCCTAGATGTACTAGGTGTCTCAATCCTACGCATCTCCCGAGCGGGAGACGCAGGTACTGACACGTGAGGAGAGTTAGACGGCATAACTTCCCCCTCGTTGTCTGGTGATAGCTTCTTTATCAGTACAGATTGACTTTTAATCAAAGCAATATCAATACAATTGGTACACATCGTTCTATTGGGCTCCACATTGGCTTTTGAACATGATGAACAAACAGTTTCCTCTGAATCAGACATGTTAAAACCGACTTAGCAATGAAAATAACAAGCTTGGAAATCACTTTCAATAAGTTTTACAAGCAATATAAAAAAAAAACGCTGCAGCGCTTCAAAAATAGATATAATTAAACAATTCTTAACAAGAAGTGTACTATTAGCAGAGGATTGCACCCATAAGCAAAAGGATGATTAACCCCTCGATACCCAAAACGGATAAAACAGATATCAATTAAGATTTAACGCTTTTAATCACAGATCTGCTGTGACTGATTACCTCCCTCACAAATGAAATTTGCAGACCCCTGAGCTCTCTAGAGACGTCCTGGATCAAGGAGGAAGAAGCAGAAAGACTGTGCAATAATTTTAACTGCGCATTAAGGCGCTAAAACAAGGGCCCTCCCACTCCAATCACAACAGTGGGAGCCCTGATATAACGTTTTCCATGCAGAAAAATATGCTAGCCATGTGGAAAAATCATGCCCAAAGCGATTTATCACCAAAGTACGTCACAAAAAAACGAACATGCCAGTAAACGTTTTATTAAAAAACAACATTTTTCAATGTCATGCAAAGCTATCACTAAGCCTGCTACCAGTCGCTACCACTGCAGAGAAGGCTTAAGTATTATTTCAGTATTAACAGTATTTTCTCAGTCAAATTCTAGTCCCTAGAATATAACTCGACTGCGCATACATTTATCAGCCTGATACCAGTTGCTACTACTGCATTTAAGGCTGTACTTACATCATACGGTAACAGCAGTATTTTCTTAGTCAATTCCATTCCCAGAAAATAAAGTACCGCACATACCTCATTTGCGGAGGACCCCGCATGCTATTCCCAGTCTGAAGTTACCCCACTCCTCAGAATGTCGAGAACAGCCAGTGGATCTTAGTTACGCCTGCTAAGATCATAGATAAAAAACGCAGGCAGTTTCTTCTTCCAAATACTGCCTGAGATAGAAAAACAGCACACTCCGGTGCCATTTAAAATAACAAACTTTTGATTGAAGAATAGATAATAGTTAATAGTAAAAACTCCAGCTCCTCTCGCGACCTCCTTTGTTGAGGGTTGCAAGAGAATGACTGGGTATGACATGTGAGGGGAGGAGCTATATAGCAGCTCTGCTTGGGTGATCCTCTTGCAACTTCCTGTTGGGAAGGAGAATATATCCCATAAGTAATGGATGACCCGTGGACTGAACACACTTAACTAGAGAAAAGGATAACTACATCACCAGAACGGATCACCCCCCCTGACCTCTGAATCAAAGAGAAGGTCAGGTGACTTATCAGAAGCACCAGGATCTAACAGTCTGTGAATCCCTCACAGTGAAGAATATCAGCGGTTGCAACCAGGACAGATTAAGGTACCTCTACACTAATTTGCACTGCGGTTTTTTTCACGCAAACTGAACTTTAAAAACATCAAGGTATTCATATGCTAAATTAACCATTTCCATTAACCACGATTGTTTTGGCACTAAAATCAGAATAACGGCTGTGTTTTACCTTGTAACTATCCAGCACACCTGAGCCAATTATATGTCCAAGGAGAGTAACTGTGTAACTTTATAACGGTATTTGTTACCAAAGAACTGCAAAGCTGTTACGCTAAATTTCTAATCACAGTTGTATCAAAGCAGTTACGCTCACCTTCTAATTACAGTTGAATAAATTTGAACATTAGCACTGAATCTATTTGCTTTTAATATATTAAGATTGATACATTTGTGCCTTTTAAATATTAAATTCACCAATTTGTTGCTTACCATATGTTATCTATAGAATTAATTCTTTTATACCTGGAATTCTAGGGTTTATAAATATATGGTTCTAGTCTGTTTTTATAAGTGTTGTATAAGGGAGACGTCCCTTTATTAATTAGGAATAGCATTTGCTGTTTTTATGTGTTATAAGAATTTTTAAATAAACAAGATTGTATAATACATTAGTTAGATTGGCATCATCATTTCCAAGCTTTTATTAGCGCTGCTAAATAAACCCCATTTTTTCCTCTTATCCACAATTTAGTTCTCTTTGAGGGAAGAACTTTTTTAGTAGCAGGAATCCACCTTTAGGCGCTCCTATCACACTACACATAAATTTCAACATGGTATGTACCCTGAACAGATCTCAGTCTTTCTTTCACTCACTGTTTATAACTGAAACAATTTGGCTGCCTTCAATAAGTTATGACATCAGTGAGAGAAGAAGCTGCTGTGCACAAGTGTCATGACTGCAGTGCCTGTGTAGTAACGCACCTTACAAGATGGCACCATAGATAGGAAAATACAAGCTGTGGATAAGCATAGAAAATATGAAAAGTCTTCTTGAAGAGCTTGTAGTAAGATGAATATACAGCATTGAGAACAGTGTATTAGTTTATTTTGATTCCTCAGAAACAGTTAGTTCAGAAAATCTTAAGCAGGTGTTTAGTGTCCCTTTAAACAAACTTATCTAGACTTTAAGGGATAGTCTAGTCAAAATTAAACTCATGATTAACACCTTTATTGGAACTAAATCCTGCTCAGAGCTACAAGCCTTACAGTTCCAGAGACTGACTGGTCATGTGATGAACACTCCTGAATGACATTCCACATCCCGCTCAGGAGTGCAATGACTTGCAGCACCTGCATGACACTTTACCTATGTGTTTAACCCATATGTAAGGGTTCAAACTGTTATATAGGGTCACTAATTGCAACAGTACTTACCAGAGGCCCACGGAGGAATAGGTTTTCGTGGTTGACTCTCGTCATCTGTTGAGTCATCACTATTCAAATCCATTCCATAGTTCTCTGGATCAATTTTGGGCACAGGTACTTTGTAGCTTTGGGGGGTCATTTGGTAGGATTCACAAGCTGGCGAGTTCTGAAAGAGCAGGAACATTTCAGTAACGTGTACAAAATAACTACTCAAAACATAGGGAAGAGGCCTTTAAAGGGACAGTGTACTGTAAAAATGGTATTTACCTTAAATGGACAGTGTAGTCAAAATTAAACATTCATGATTCATATAGAGCATGTCTTCTTAAGCAACTTTCTAATTTACTCCTATAGTAACATTTTCAAATAAAGATACCGAAAGAAACCCCCCCCCCCCCCCACAAACAAGAATGTAAGCACAGGAGCCGTCCCATTATTAGTTTAGCACCTGGGTAGCACTTTCTGATTAGTGTCTAAATGTAGCCACCAATCAGCAAGCGCTACCCAGGTGCCGATCCAAAAATTGGCCGACTCCTAAGCTTACAAACATACCGAGAATGAAGAAAGGATTAAATTAGAGCAGTCATTTTAAGCAACTTTCTATTTGAATCATGAAAGTTTAATTTTGACTAGACTGTTATTTTAACGCGTTTCATGACTTGTTATACCAGCTGCAGAGTATAAAATATATAAGAAATAGCTCCATCAGGTTTAGTTTTCCATTTGGATAGCTGATTTTTTTTTCTTTGAAACTACAACCAATCAAAATAGGTTACAATTGCAGTGAAATCCGCTATCCTTCGCTTATCACTTTCTGTATACACGCTTTATTTTATCTGTAAACCAAAGCCCAATAATTAAGCAACACATTTTCAATTGTTCTCTCTTCTACCTCCTTACTTGGAATGTAATTTCTTCAGTTGGCTATTTTTTACACAGGTTCTCTAACCTATACTTAAAGTGATGGTAAATACAAGCTTAGAAAATTCTAGTATTTACCATCACTAAAAAAAAAAAAAAAAAAAAAAACACAACATGACTATAAGTGATGTTTTTATAGTTTTTTTGTAAATATACAAAAAGCCACGGCACAAAGGATGAGTTTAGTTAGCACTGTAGAAAAAATAAATAAATGATAAACGTATCCTTTCTGTGCTGTGGCTCCGCGCTAAAGTCAGAGCCTCCTGCTGCCCATGACACTTTTCTCAATGAGGTGATGTTTCCACCTCTAAACCCAATAGCTGTGCTAACAAAGAACAGTCAGATGACTAGCACAGACAGCACCTTTTTCCCCCCCCACAAACGCGTAGGCATCTGGAGCACTACATGACAGGAAATAGTGCTGCAATCTAGTGCTCTTGCAAATGTTTAACATTCTTTAAAAACTGCTGACATATAGTGCTCCAGAAATGGGCTGGCCCCTAAGCCCCTGCTTTTAAACAAGATACCATGAGAAGGAAGAAAAGAACTAAATAAGGTTTTTGTTTTTTTTAAATCTGAATCATGAAAGAAAAAAACATTTGGGTTTCATGATCCTTTAAGAATAGAAAGTTTCAGTAGTCGGGACACAACAGAAAAAAAAAAAAAAAAAAAAAAAAAATCAGCTATATAAAATGCTGAAATTAAGCAATATGAGCTATTTGTAAACTATTTAATACACTCCAGCAGGTAAAATGGTTAATTGAAAACAAATTAAAGTGGAGAAAAATAAATGATGGTAATTATCCCTTTAAGAAAGCCACACGACTAATTAGGCAATGAGATTTTAAACCATGTAGGAAACAGCTGTGTTACCCGGATATCCACAGTGACATTTAGTGCCGGGGCAGTACTAGCTTCTGCTTGTTCCTTTGCTTTTCTTTCCTGCTCTTCCTGAAGTCTCTTTGCCTCCTGTTCTTTGTGCAGCTTCTCCAATCGCTCTTGTTCCTCCTAAAATTGACCCAAACAAGTAGTGAGAAAAATAAGCCAAGTTCAGCAGTCCCAGTGTAGTGACCTAGCAACGGTAAATTAAATATTTACCTTCAGATCTTTTAATAGTGTAAAAACTAGAATATTTTTTTAAACCTTCTGAGACTGGACCAAAATTTTTCTAAAAGGTGCCCAAAAGGGAGAGACCTGACTGGAAAATAATTCAAACCATTAGCTCACAGAAGTGGGCGGCGGAGCGTGGGGAATTTGAATTTCATATCTATATTTAAAAAAAAATTATACTTACCTGATATTTATTTTTCTTTCCAGATAGGTTGAGACAATGGCTTGAGTAATTACTGTTGGGAATATCACTCCTGGCCAACAGGAGGAAGCAAAGAGCACCACAGTTAAACTGCCAAGTATCACTCCCTTAAAGGGACATAATACTCATAAGCTAAATCACTTGAAACTGATGCAGTATAACTGTAAAAAGCTGACAGGAAAATATCACCCAAGCATCTCTATGTAAAAAAGGAAGATTTTACCTCACAATCTCCTCAGCTTACCAGAGTAAGTTCTGTGTAAAAAGTTATACTCAGCTGTTCCCAGCTGCAGGTAAAAAAAAATAAAAAAAAAAAAAATGAAGAAATGAACAGCAGCCAATCAGCATCAGCAGTGCTGAGGTCATGAACTCTTACTGTGATCTCATGATAACAGAATTTATGCTTACCTGATAAATTACTTTCTCCAACGGTGTGTCCGGTCCACGGCGTCATCCTTACTTGTGGGATATTCTCTTCCCCAACAGGAAATGGCAAAGAGTCCCAGCAAAGCTGGTCACATGATCCCTCCTAGGCTCCGCCCACCCCAGTCATTCGACCGACTGACAGGAGGAAATATATATATAGGAGAAACCATATGATACCGTGGTGACTAGTTAGAGAAAATAATTCATCAGACCTGATTAAAAAACCAGGGCGGGCCGTGGACCGGACACACCGTTGGAGAAAGTAATTTATCAGGTAAGCATAAATTCTGTTTTCTCCAACATTGGTGTGTCCGGTCCACGGCGTCATCCTTACTTGTGGGAACCAATACCAAAGCTTTAGGACACGGATGAAGGGAGGGAGCAAATCAGGTCACCTAAACGGAAGGAACCACAGCTTGCAAAACCTCTCTCCCAAAAATAGCCTCCGAAGAAGCAAAAGTATCAAATTTGTAAAATTTGGCAAAAGTGTGCAGTGAAGACCAAGTCGCTGCCTTACATATCTGGTCAACAGAAGCCTCGTTCTTGAAGGCCCAGGTGGAAGCCACAGCCCTAGTGGAGTGAGCTGTGATTCTTTCAGGAGGCTGCCGTCCGGCAGTCTCATAAGTCAATCGGATAATGCTTTTAAGCCAAAAGGAAAGAGGTAGAAGTCGCTTTTTGACCTCTCCTTTTACCAGAATAAACAACAAACAAGGAAGATGTTTGTTTGAAATCTTTAGTAGCCTCTAAATAGAACTTTAGAGCACGGACAACGTCCAAATTGTGTAACAAACGTTCCTTCTTTGAAACTGGATTCGGACACAAAGAAGGTACAACTATCTCCTGGTTAATATTTTTGTTAGAAACAACTTTAGGAAGAAAACCAGGCTTAGTACGCAAAACCACCTTATCTGCATGGAACACCAGATAAGGAGGAGAACACTGCAGAGCAGATAACTCTGAAACTCTTCTAGCAGAAGAAATTGCAACCAAAAACAAAACTTTCCAAGATAGTAACTTAATATCTATGGAATGTAAGGGTTCAAACGGAACCCCTTGAAGAACTGAAAGAACTAGATTTAGACTCCAGGGAGGAGTCAAAGGTCTGTAAACCGGCTTGATCCTAACCAGAGCCTGAACAAATGCTTGAACATCTGGCACAGCTGCCAGTCTTGTGTAGTAAGACAGAAAGCAGGGATCTGTCCCTTTAGAGAACTTGCAGATAATCCTTTCTCCAAACCTTCTTGAAGAAAGGAGAGAATCTTAGGAATTTTTATCTTATTCCATGGGAATCCTTTGGATTCACACCAACAGATATATTTTTTCCATATTTTATGGTAAATTTTTCTAGTTACAGGTTTTCTGGCCTGAACCAGAGTATCTATCACCGAATCTGAAAACCCACGCTTTGATAGAATCAAGCGTTCAATCTCCAAGCCGTCAGTTGGAGGGAGACCAGATTTGGGTGTTCGAATGGACCTTGAACAAGAAGGTCCTGTCTCAAAGGTAGCTTCCATGGTGGAGCCGATGACATTCACCAGGTCTGCATACCAAGTCCTGCATGGCCACGCAGGAGCTATCAAGATTACCGAGGCCCTCTCCTGATTGATCCTGGCTACCAGCCTGGGAATGAGAGGAAACGGACTTTCAACCTAGCTTACGTATTCCCACCAAGGAGCTACTAGTGCATCTACTAGAGTCGCCTTGGGATCCCTGGATCTGGACCCGTAGCAAGGAACCTTGAAGTTCTGACGAGACGCCATCAGATCCATGTCTGGAATGCCTCCTTTTCTGTTTCAGAGTAAATAGTACATACCAGCACTATTTTAAAATAACAAACACTTGATAGAAGAATAAAAACTACATTTAAACACCAAAAAACTCTTAACCATCTCCGTGGAGATGTTGCCTGTGCAACGGCAAAGAGAATGACTGGGGTGGGCGGAGCCTAGGAGGGATCATGTGACCAGCTTTGCTGGGACTCTTTGCCATTTCCTGTTGGGGAAGAGAATATCCCACAAGTAAGGATGACGCCGTGGACCGGACACACCAATGTTGGAGAAATTTGACTTAACTCTCATGAGATTTCATATTAAGCTTCCTGTTTACCCGATTGGTGAAATATGAGTGCACGAAGCTCATCCTTTCAGTTGTCCCGGGACAGACATACTAATATGCTACTTAGAAATCCTTTACAATGGGAGGTGGCTACTGAGGAACTTTTGAGGTAAAATATCTCTTTTTTACATAGAGATGTTCAGGTGATATTTTCTAATCAGCTTTTTACAGCTATACTGCATCACTTTCAAGTGTTTAAACATTTGGGTATTATGGCCCTTTAACCACAACCCCCAGTCATTCGACCAAAGGGAAATGGAGAAAAAGGAGTAACAAGGTGTAGAGGTGCCTGAGGTTAGTCAAAAGAACAATTGTCTTAAAATAAAAAAAGTCGGGCCGTGGACTCACCACATCCGGAAATAAATTTCAGGTAAGCATAAATTGTTTTTCTTTCTTAAGATATGGTGAGTCCACAGCTTGAGCAATTACTGTTGGGAACCAATACCCAAGCTAGAGGAGAGATAAATAGGGATGGACAAGACAGGCAGTCCTAAACAAAAGGCACCACTGCTTGAAGAACCTGTCTCCCAAAAGAAGCCTCAGCAAAACTATAAAACTTGGAAAATGTATGTAAAGAAGAACAAGTTGCAGCCTTGCAAATTTGTTCCACAGAAGCTTCATTTTTGAAAGCCCAAGAAGACGAAACAGCTCTTGTGGAATGAGCCATAATTCTCTCAGGAGGCTGCTGTCCAGCAGTCTCATAAGCCAAACGAATTATACTTCGTACCCAAAAGAAAGTAGTAGCAGTAGCTTTCTGAACTTTAAGCTTCCCAGAGAAACAGACAAAGAGGGCAGAGGACTGGCGAAAATCCTTAGTCTGTAAGTAGAATTTAAGAGCATGTATAACATCCAAATTGTGTAAAACTTTCTTTGGAAGGAGGAGGATTAGGACACAGAGAGAACAACAATTTCCTGATTGATTAGCATATATACATTCGGTACAGCAATAATTGTTATGCAATTACATTCAGGTACAAAGGCGTCCGTTGTCACTATCTCCCATGAGGGTCTACGGAAACATGTCCCCTGGGACAGATGATCCAGCGACAACCACCACAGAATAGAGTTCCTTGTCTCCTGATCTAGATCTATTTGAGGAGACAAATTTGCATAATCTCCATTCCACTGTCTGAGCATGTTCAGTTGTAGAGGTCTGAGATGAAAAACGTGCAAACGGAATGATGTCCATTGCTGACACCATTAAGCCAATTACCTCCATGCACTGAGCCATTGATGGCCGAGGACTGGACTGAAGGGATCGGCATGTATTCAGAATTTAACTTTCTGACTTCCGTCAAAAAGATCTTCATGGATAGAGAGTCGATTAGAGTTCCCAAGAAGGGAACCCTTGTCTGTGGAATTAGTGAACTTTTCTCGAGATTAACCTTCCCCCCGTGAGTCCTTAGAAAGGACAGAACAATGACGGTATGGGACTTTGCTAGCTGATAAGACGCCTGAATCAGAATATTGTCCAGATAAGGCGCCACAGCAATGCCCAGCAGTCTTAGAACCGCCAGCAGAGACCCCAGAACCTTTGAAAATTCTGGTTGCCGTTGCCAGGCCGAAAGGAAGGGCCACAAACTGAAAATGTTTGTCCAGGAAGGCAAACCTCAGGAACTTGTGATGATCTCTGTGGATAGGGATATGAAGATATGCATCCTTTAGATCCACGGTAGTCATATTGACCCTCCTGGATCAATGGAAGAATGGTCCGAATAGTTTCCATCTTGAAGGATGGAACTCTGAGAAACTTGTTTAGACTTTTGAGATTTGAGTAAAACCCCTGCCCCTGTATCGGAACGGGGCATATTACTCCCATGGGGGAGAGATCTCTTACACAGCGTAAGAACGCCTCTTTATCTGGTCGAAAGATAATCGTGAAAGAAGAAACCTTCCTCTGAGGAAGAAATTTTTGAACCCCAACCGATACCCTTGAGACACTATTTCTAGTGTCCAGGGATCCTGAACGTCTCTTATCCAAGCCTGGACAAAGAGAAAGTCTGCCCCCTACTAGATCCGGTCCCGGATCGGGGGCCGCCCCTTCATGCTGTCTTGGGAGCAGCAGTGGGCTTCTTGGGTTGTTTACCCTTGTTCCAAGCCTTGTTGGGTCTCTAGGTGGACTTGGCCCCTGGAGAAAAATTCCCTTCCTGTTTAGCGGAAGGAACGAAAATCACTGTCGTCCCCTTTGCTTAGATGTTTTATCTTGAGGGAGGTGGTGACCCTTACCTCCCGTAATGTCAGAAATGATCTCCTTCAAGTCAGGCCCGAACAAGGTCTTTCCCTTGAAAGGAATAGCCAAGAGCTTGGATTTAGAGGACACATCCACAGACCAAGATTTTAACAATAAGGCTCTTCGTGCTAAGATGGAGAATCCTGAATTCTTAGCCGCCAATTTGGTGATCTGAAAGGAGGCATCCGAAATAAAAAAGAATTAGCCAGCTTAAGGGCCTTAATTCTATCCTGTATTTCCTCTAAAGATGTCTCAGTCCTAAGAGACTCTTCTAGAGCATCAAACCAAAAAGCAGCCGCAGTTGTGACTGTTACAATGCAGGCCGTCGGTTGCAATAGAATCCTTTGATGAACATAGTTTTTTGAGAAGACCCTCCAACTTCTTATCCATGGGGTCTTTGAAAGCACAACTGTCCTCAATAGGGATAGTTGTACACTTAGCCAGGGTAGAGATAGCTCCCTCCACCTTAGAGATAGTCAGCCAAGAATCCCGAACGGTGTCAGCTATAGGATACATCTTAAAAATAGGGGAAGGGGAGAACGGGATACCCGGTCTTTCCCATTCCCTAGCAATAATTTCCGAAACTCTTAGGAACCGGAAAAACGTCAGAATAAGAAGGAGCCTCCAAATATCTGTCCATCTTACTCAATTTCTCTGAAGGGACCACAATAGAGTCACAGTCGTCCAGAGTCACCAAAACCTCCCGTAACAGGTGGAGGTGTTCAAGCTTAAACCTGAAAGACATCACTTCCGAATCTGTCTGGGGCAATGCACTTCCTGAGTCAGAAAGTTCCCCCTCAGACAGAACCTTCAAACCCAATTCAGAGCCCTGGGCGGGTACATCTGAGATCGCCATAAAAGCATCAGAAGTTGCAGGGACCACCTGGTCCTCTTTCCTACTGCGTTTGCCTTGCAACACTGGCAACTTAGATAAAACTTCTGATAGAGTGGATGACATAACTGCAGCCATATCCTGCAGAGCGAATGAGGCAGACGCAGTTGAAAAACACGGCGTCGCCTGAGTGGGCGTTAAAGGCTGTGACGCTCGAGGAGAAAGTTGCGGCATACCCTGAATCTCAGTCTGAGAACATTCCTTAGAAGAAAATTTGTTCTTTACACTGTAAAGCCCTCTCAATACATGGAGGGACAAAGTGTAACAGGGGGTTCCACAGTGGCATCTAAACACATAGGACATGTAATTTGTTCGATGTCATCCATGATAACATAAGCGAAGGCAAGCTTCGTCAATATACTGATAATATATTGTAAAAATCAGTCCGATGAACAATTTGTGTACTGTGTCGTTAAGAAAAACATAATTTATGCTTACCTGATAAATTACTTTCTCCAACGGTGTGTCCGGTCCACGGCGTCATCCTTACTTGTGGGATATTCTCTTCCCCAACAGGATATGGCAAAGAGTCCCAGCAAAGCTGGTCACATGATCCCTCCTAGGCTCCGCCCACCCCAGTCATTCGACCGACGGACAGGAGGAAATATATATATATAGGAGAAACCATATGATACCGTGGTGACTGTAGTTAGAGAAAATAATTCATCAGACCTGATTAAAAAAACCAGGGCGGGCCGGACACACCGTTGGAGAAAGTAATTTATCAGGTAAGCATAAATTCTGTTTTCTCCAACATTGGTGTGTCCGGTCCACGGCGTCATCCTTACTTGTGGGAACCAATACCAAAGCTTTAGGACACGGATGAAGGGAGGGAGCAAATCAGGTCACCTAAACGGAAGGAACCACAGCTTGCAAAACCTTTCTCCCAAAAATAGCCTCCGAAGAAGCAAAAGTATCAAATTTGTAAAATTTGGCAAAAGTGTGCAGTGAAGACCAAGTCGCTGCCTTACATATCTGGTCAACAGAAGCCTCGTTCTTGAAGGCCCATGTGGAAGCCACAGCCCTAGTGGAGTGAGCTGTGATTCTTTCAGGAGGCTGCCGTCCGGCAGTCTCATAAGCCAATCGGATAATGCTTTTAAGCCAAAAGGAAAGAGGTAGAAGTCGCTTTTTGACCTCTCCTTTTACCAGAATAAACAACAAACAAGGAAGATGTTTGTCTGAAATCTTTAGTAGCCTCTAAATAGAATTTTAGAGCACGGACTACGTCCAAATTGTGTAACAAACGTTCCTTCTTTGAAACTGGATTCGGACACAAAGAAGGTACAACTATCTCCTGGTTAATATTTTTGTTGGAAACAACTTTCGGAAGAAAACCAGGCTTAGTACGCAAAAGCACCTTATCTGCATGGAACACCAGATAGGGCGGAGAACACTGCAGAGCAGATAACTCTGAAACTCTTCTAGCAGAAGAAATTGCAACCAAAAACAAAACTTTCCAAGATAATAACTTAATATCTACGGAATGTAAAGGTTCAAACGGAACCCCTTGAAGAACTGAAAGAACTAGATTTAGACTCCAGGGAGGAGTCAAAAGGTCTGTAAACCGGCTTGATCCTAACCAGAGCCTGAACAAATGCTTGAACATCTGGCACAGCTGCCAGTCTTTTGTGAAGTAAAACAGATAAAGCAGAGATCTGTCCCTTCAGAGAACTTGCAGATAATCCTTTCTCCAAACCTTCTTGTAGAAAGGATAGAATCTTAGGAATTTTTATCTTGTTCCATGGGAATCCTTTAGATTCACACCAACAGATATATTTTTTCCATATTTTATGGTAAATTTTTCTAGTTACAGGCTTTCTAGCCTGAATCAGAGTATCTATTACAGAATCTGAAAACCCACGCTTTGATAAAATCAAGCGTTCAATCTCCAAGCCGTCAGTTGGAGGGAAACCAGATTCGGATGTTCGAATGGACCCTGAACAAGAAGGTCCTGTCTCAAAGGTAGCTTCCATGGTGGAGCCGATGACATATTCACCAGGTCTGCATACCAAGTCCTGCGTGGCCACGCAGGAGCTATCAAGATCACCGAGGCCCTCTCCTGATTGATCCTGGCTACCAGCCTGGGGATGAGAGGAAACGGTGGGAATACATAAGCTAGGTTGAAGGTCCAAGGTGCTACTAGTGCATCTACTAGGGTCGCCTTGGGATCCCTGGATCTGGACCCGTAGCAAGGAACCTTGAAGTTCTGACGAGACGCCATCAGATACATGTCTGGAATGCCCCATAATTGAGTTATTTGGGCAAAGATTTCCGGATGGAGTCCCCACTCCCCCGGATGGAATGTCTGACGACTCAGAAAATCCGCTTCCCAATTTTCCACTCCTGGGATGTGGATCGCAGACAAGTGGCAGGAGTGATCCTCCGCCCATTGAATTATCTTGGTCACTTCTTTCATCGCCAAGGAACTCCTTGTTCCCCCCTGATGATTGATATATGCAACGGTCGTCATGTTGTCTGATTGGAACCTTATGAATTTGGCCTTTGCTAGTTGAGGCCAAGCTCTGAGAGCATTGAATATCGCTCTCAGTTCCAGAATGTTTATCGGGAGAAGAGACTCTTCCCGAGACCATAGACCCTGAGCTTTCAGGGATTCCCAGACCGCGCCCCGGCCCACTAGGCTGGCGTCGGTCGTGACAATGACCCACTCTGGTCTGCGGAAGCTCATTCCCTGTGACAGATTGTCCAGGGTCAGCCACCAACGGAGTGAATCTCTGGTCTTTTGATCTACTTGAATCGTCGGAGACAAGTCTGAATAATCCCCATTCCACTGTCTGAGCATGCACAGTTGTAATGGTCTTAGATGAATTCGTGCAAAAGGAACTATGTCCATTGTTGCAACCATCAATCCTATTACTTCCATGCACTGCGCTATGGAAGGACGAGGAACAGAATGAAGTACTTGACAAGAGCTTAGAAGTTTTGATTTTCTGACCTCTGTCAGAAAAATCCTCATTTCTAAGGAATCTATTATTGTTCCCAAGAAGGGAACTCTTGTTGACGGGGACAGAGAACTTTTTTCTTTGTTCACCTTCCATCCGTGAGATCTGAGAAAGGCTAGGACGATGTCCGTATGAGCCTTTGCTTTTGACAGGGACGACGCTTGAATCAGGATGTCATCCAAGTAAGGTACTACTGCAATGCCCCTTGGTCTTAGAACCGCTAGAAGGGACCCTAGTACCTTTGTGAAAATCCTTGGAGCAGTGGCTAATCCAAATGGAAGTGCCACAAACTGGTAATGCTTGTCCAGAAAAGCGAACCTTAGGAACTGATGATGTTCCTTGTGGATAGGAATATGTAGGTACGCATCCTTTAAATCCACGGTAGTCATAAATTGATTTTCCTGGATAGTAGGTAGGATCGTTCGAATAGTTTCCATTTTGAACGATGGTACCCTGAGAAATTTGTTTAGGATCTTTAGATCCAAAATTGGTCTGAATGTTCCCTCTTTTTTGGGAACTATGAACAGATTGGAATAAAATCCCATTCCTTGTTCTCTTATTGGAACTGGATGTATCACTCCCATCTTTAACAGGTCTTCTACACAATTTAAGAATGCCTGTCTCTTTATTTGGTTTGAAGATAGAGACCTGTGGAACCTTCCCCTTGGGGGTAGTTCCTTGAATTCCAGGAGATAACCTTGAGAAACTATTTCTAGCGCCCAAGGATCCTGAACATCTCTTGCCCAAGCCTGAGCAAAGAGAGAAAGTCTGCCCCCCACTAGATCCGGTCCCGGATCGGGGGCTATCCCTTCATGCTGTTTTGGTAGCAGTGGTAGGCTTCTTGGCCTGCTTACCCTTGTTCCAGCCTTGCATTGGTTTCCAGGCTGGTTTGGGTTGTGAAGTATTACCCTCTTGCTTAGAGGATACAGAATTAGAGACTGGTCCGTTTCTGCGAAAGGGACGAAAATTAGGCTTATTATTAGCCTTAAAAGACCTATCCTGTGGGAGGGCGTGGCCCTTTCCCCCAGTGATGTCTGAAATAATCTCTTTCAAATCAGGTCCAAATAATGTTTTACCTTTGAAAGGAATGTTAAGCAATTTTGTCTTGGAAGACACATCCGCTGACCAAGACTTTAGCCAAAGCACTCTGCGCGCCACGACAGCAAACCCTGAATTTTTCGCCGCTAATCTAGCTAATTGCAAAGCGGCATCTAAAACAAAAGAGTTAGCCAATTTAAGTGCTTGAACTCTGTCCATAACCTCCTCATACGAAGATTCTTTACTGAGCGATTTTTCTAGTTCCTCGAACCAGAAACACGCTGCCGTAGTGACAGGAACAATGCATGAAATTGGTTGTAGAAGGTAACCTTGCTGTACAAAAATCTTTTTAAGCAAACCCTCTAATTTCTTATCCATAGGATCTTTGAAAGCACAACTATCTTCGATAGGAATAGTAGTGCGTTTGTTTAGAGTAGAAACCGCCCCCTCGACCTTGGGGACTGTCTGCCATAAGTCCTTTCTGGGGTCGACTATAGGAAATAATTTCTTAAATATAGGGGGGGAACAAAAGGTATGCCGGGCCTTTCCCACTCTTTATTTACTATGTCCGCCACCCGCTTGGGTATAGGAAAAGCATCGGGGGGCACCGGAAGCTCTAGGAACTTGTCCATCTTACATAATTTCTCTGGAATGACCAAATTGTCACAATCATCCAGAGTAGATAACACCTCCTTAAGCAGTGCGCGGAGATGTTCTAATTTAAATTTAAATGTCACAACATCAGGTTCAGCTTGATGAGAAATTTTTCCTGAATCTGAAATTTCTCCATCAGACAAAACCTCCCTCATGGCCCCTTGAGATTGGTGTGAGGGTATGTCAGAACAGTTATCAGCGTCCTCTTGCTCTTCAGTGTTTAAAACAGAGCAATCGCGCTTTCTCTGATAAGTAGGCATTTTGGATAAAAGATTTGCTATGGAGTTATCCAATACAGCCGTTAATTGTTGCATGGTAATAAGTATTGGCGCACTAGATGTACTAGGGGCCTCCTGTGTGGGCATAACTGGTGTAGACACAGTAGGGGATGATGTAGTATCATGTTTACTCCCCTCATTTGAGGAATCATCTTGGGCAATATCATTATCTGTGGCATTACTGTCCTTACTTTGTTTGGACACTATGGCACAATTATCACATAAATTTAAATGGGGAGACACATTGGCTTTCATACATATAGAACATAGCTTATCTGATGGTACAGACATGTTAAACAGGCTTAAACTTGTCAACAAAGCACAAAAAACGTTTTCAAATAAAACCGTTACTGTCACTTTAAATTTCAAACTGAAAACACTTTATTACTGAATATGTGAAAAAGTATGAAGGAATTGTTCAAAATTCACCAAAATTTCACCACAGTGTCTTAAAGCATTAAAAGTATTGCACACCAAATTTCAGAGCTTTAACCCTTAAATTAACGGAACCGGAGCAGTTTTTACATTTAACCCCTATACAGTCCCAGAATGAGGCTCTGTCTATAACTAGAAAGGCCCCCATCTGAAAAAGGTGTCCAACAGTGCCTGCCGTTTTTCTAAACGTTCCCCAAGATTATAATACCAATAATTAGTTAGAATCTGCATAATATGCCTAGTAAAGCAATTGTTTTAGCCCAGAAAAATGTCTACCAGTTTTAAGCCCTTTTTGAAGCCCTTTATTCTTTTATGTTTAACTAAGAAAATGGCTTACCGGTCCCCATGAGGGGAAATGACAGCCTTCCAGCATTACATGGTCTTGTTAGAAATATGGCTAGTCATACCTTAAGCAGAAAAGACTGCTAACTGTTTCCCCCAACTGAAGTTACTTCATCTCAACAGTCCTGTGTGGAAACAGCAATCGATTTTAGTTACTGTCTGCTAAAATCATCTTCCTCTTACAAACAGAAATCTTCATCCTTTTCTGTTTCAGAGTAAATAGTACATACCAGCACTATTTTAAAATAACAAACTTGATAGAAGAATAAAACTACATTTAAACACCAAAAAACTCTTAACCATCTCGGTGGAGATGTTGCCTGTGCAACGGCAAAGAGAATGACTGGGGTGGGCGGAGCCTAGGAGGGATCATGTGACCAGCTTTGCTGGGACTCTTTGCCATTTCCTGTTGGGGAAGAGAATATCCCACAAGTAAGGATGACGCCGTGGACCGGACACACCAATGTTGGAGAAAACCCAACCTTCTGAATCAAAGGCCCGATCTATAAATAGGCAGAGAGTAAGCCGATTAATTTATGCCCCACACTCCCTGCACGAGAGCTATAGAAAAATCACACTGGTATTTCCAGAAAAATAAAGCAGTCACCTCGCCGCAGCTCCTACCTGCCTCCACGTGACCAATCCGAACTCCTCTAGGACGGCGCACCCAAGATCGCTTGTAAGATATTGCAACAAGCAGGCTTAGGAGCCGTGAGGAGACGCTGCCAACCGGAACTCAGTAGAGAAGTAACTGCAGGGCTAAGCGCGCGAACACTAAGCCCCGCCCTTCATGGGCGGAGAAATACCAAACAAACCCGGCAAAAATAAGTAAAGTAAAAGTACCGCCATGTACTCGAGTCCGGTAAAACACTTCCCCAACTCCGGCACTACCCGCAGCGTCAGCCATCTCTATGATACAATAAACTTAAATAGAGCAAAGCCCGCTACGGTTCAGGTGCATACAAATAAATATCCCAGTGCTTCTAGGCTAAGTTCTAAAATGCCAGAGTGTCTGGATAATAAGCAGTATTGTCAGTTCTCATTCTTCTTAAATTAATGATAACCTACATGTCGTCAAAGGGAAGCCCTTAGGCCCGTAACCCCTAATATAAAAAGGCAGAGTACAGTCGGTTCTGAGATATTCTGCAGAGCCCCAGAAATAAAAGACTGCACTTACCTCCATGCTGAGGTACAGCATGATAATCTCAGTGTCAAGAGGTCCACTCTTCCTCCTGAGGTCATGTGAAGGCAGAAGGGTCTTAGTTAACATGCTCTAAGACCATACACAGAAGAGCAGCACAATCATGGGAGGCACAGTGAAGCTAAAACCCCACCAGTTCCCATAGCCTAAAAGGCTATAAATCCAGAGGCTGCTCTATAGTAAAAAACAGAATTTATGTTTACCTGATAAATTACTTTCTCCAACGGTGTGTCCGGTCCACGGCGTCATCCTTACTTGTGGGATATTCTCTTCCCCAACAGGAAATGGCAAAGAGCCCAGCAAAGCTGGTCACATGATCCCTCCTAGGCTCCGCCTACCCCAGTCATTCGACCGACGTTAAGGAGGAATATTTGCATAGGAGAAACCATATGTTACCGTGGTGACTGTAGTTAAAGAAAATAAATTATCAGACCTGATTAAAAAAACCAGGGCGGGCCGTGGACCGGACACACCGTTGGAGAAAGTAATTTATCAGGTAAACATAAATTCTGTTTTCTCCAACATAGGTGTGTCCGGTCCACGGCGTCATCCTTACTTGTGGGAACCAATACCAAAGCTTTAGGACACGGATGAAGGGAGGGAGCAAATCAGGTCACCTAAATGGAAGGCACCACGGCCTGCAAAACCTTTCTCCCAAAAATAGCCTCAGAAGAAGCAAAAGTATCAAATTTGTAAAATTTAGAAAAAGTGTGCAGTGAAGACCAAGTCGCTGCCTTACATATCTGATCAACAGAAGCCTCGTTCTTGAAGGCCCATGTGGAAGCCACAGCCCTAGTGGAGTGAGCTGTGATTCTTTCAGGAGGCTGCCGTCCGGCAGTCTCATAAGCCAATCGGATAATGCTTTTAATCCAGAAGGAGAGAGAGGTAGAAGTTGCTTTTTGACCTCTCCGTTTACCAGAATAAACAACAAACAAAGACAAAGTTTGTCTGAAATCCTTAGTAGCTGCTAAGTAAAATTTGAGAGCACGAACTACATCCAAGTTGTGCAACAAACGTTCCTTCTTTGAAACTGGATTAGGACACAAAGAAGGCACAACTATCTCCTGGTTAATGTTTTTGTTAGAAACAACTTTTGGAAGAAAACCAGGTTTAGTACGCAAAACCACCTTATCTGCATGGAACTCCAGATAAGGAGAAGAACACTGCAGAGCAGATAATTCTGAAACTCTTCTAGCAGAAGAAATTGCAACCAAAAACAAAACTTTCCAAGATAATAACTTAATATCAACGGAATGTAAGGGTTCAAACGGAACCCCCTGAAGAACTGAAAGAACTAGGTTGAGACTCCAAGGAGGAGTCAAAATTTTGTAAACAGGCTTGATTCTAACCAGAGCCTGAACAAAGGCTAGAACATCTGGCACAGCTGCCAGCTTTTTGTGAAATAACACAGACAAGGCAGAAATCTGTCCCATCAAGGAACTTGCAGATAATCCTTTTTCCAATCCTTCTCGAAGGAAGGATAGACTCTTAGGAATCTTAACCTTGTCCCAAGGGAATCCTGCAGATTCACACCAACAGATATACCAAATTATGTGGTAATTTTTCTGGTTACAGGCTTTCAGGCCTGAACAAGAGTATTAATAACAGAATCTGAGAACCCTCGCTTTGATAAGATCAAGCGTTCAATCTCCAAGCAGTCAGCTGGAGTGGGTCGAACGGACCTAGAACAAGAAGGTCTCGTCTCAAAGGTAGCTTCCATGGTGGAGCCGATGACATATTCACCAGATCTGCATACCAAGTCCTGCGTGGCCACGCAGGAGCTATCAAAATCACCGACGCCCTCTCCTGATTGATCCTGGCTACCAGCCTGGGGATGAGAGGAAACGGCGGGAACACATAAGCTAGTTTGAAGGTCCAAGGTGCTACTAGTGCATCCACTAGAGCCGCCTTGGGATCCCTGGATCTGTACCCGTAGTAAGGAACTCTGAAGTTCTGACGAGAGGCCATCAGATCCATGTCTGGAATGCCCCACGGTTGAGTGACTTGGGCAAAGATTTCCGGATGGAGTTCCCACTCCCCCGGATGCAATGTCTGACGACTCAGAAAATCCGCTTCCCAATTTTCCACTCCTGGGATGTGGATAGCAGACAGGTGGCAGGAGTGAGACTCCGCCCATAGAATGATTTTGGTCACTTCTTCCATCGCTAGGGAACTCCTTGTTCCCCCCTGATGGTTGATGTATGAACTTGGCCCTCGCTAGCTGAGGCCAAGCTTTGAGAGCATTGAATATCGCTCTCAGTTCCAGAATATTTATCGGTAGAAGAGATTCTACCCGAGACCAAAGACCCTGAGCTTTCAGGGATCCCCAGACCGCGCCCCAGCCCATCAGACTGGCGTCGGTCGTGACAATGACCCACTCTGGTCTGCGGAAGGTCATCCCTTGTGACAGGTTGTCCAGGGACAGCCACCAACGGAATGAGTCTCTGGTCCTCTGATTTACTTGTATCTTCGGAGACAAGTCTGAATAGTCCCCCATTCCACTGACTGAGCATGAACAGTTGTAATGGTCTTAGATGAATGCGCACAAAAGGAACTATGTCCATTGCCGCTACCATCAAACCTATCACTTCCATGCACTGCGCTATGGAAGGAAGAGGAACGGAATGAAGTATCCGACAAGAGTCTAGAAGTTTTGTTTTTCTGGCTTCTGTCAGAAAAATCCTCATTTCTAAGGAGTCTATTATAGTTCCCAAGAAGGGAACCCTCGTTGACGGAGATAGAGAACTCTTTTCCACGTTCACTTTCCATCCGTGAGATCTGAGAAAGGCCAGGACAATGTCCGTGTGAGCCTTTACTTGAGGAAGGGACGACGCTCGAATCAGAATGTCGTCCAAGTAAGGTACTACAGCAATGCCCCTTGGTCTTAGCACCGCCAGAAGGGACCCTAGTACCTATGAGAAAATCCTAGGAGCAGTGGCTAATCCGAAAGAAAACGCCACGAACTGGAAATGCTTGTCCAGGAATGCAAACCTTAGGAACCGATGATGTTCCTTGTGGATAGGAATATGTAGATACGCATCCTTGAAATCCACCTTGGTCATGAATTGACCTTCCTGGATGGAAGGAAGAAGTGTTCGAATGGTTTCCATCTTGAACGATGGAACCTTGAGAAACTTGTTCAAGATCTTGAGATCTAAGATTGGTCTGAACGTTCCCTCTTTTTTGGGAACTATGAACAGATTGGAGTAGAACCCCATCCCTTGTTCTCCTAATGGAACAGGATGAATCACTCCCATTTTTAGCAGGTCTTCTACCCAATGTAAGAATGCCTGTCTTCTTATGTGGTCTGAAGACAACTGAGACCTGTGGAACCTCCCCCTTGGAGGAAGCCCCTTGAACTCCAGAGAATAACCTTGGGAGACTATTTCTAGCGCCCAAGGATCCAGAACATCTCTTGCCCCAGCCTGAGCGAAGAGAGAGAGTCTGCCCCCCACCAGATCCGGTCCCGGATCGGGGGCCCGCATTTCATGCTGTCTTGGTAGCAGTGGCAGGTTTCCTGGCCTGCTTTCCTTTGTTCCAGCCTTGCATAGGTCTCCAGGCTGGATTGGCTTGAGGAGTATTACCTTCCTGCTTAGAGGACGTAGCCCTTGGGGCTGATCCGTTTCTGCGAAAGGGACGAAACTTAGGTTTATTTTTGGTCTTGAAAAGACCTATCCTGAGGAAGGGCGTGGCCCTTGCCCCCAGTGATATCAGAGATAATCTCTTTCAAGTCAGGGCCAAAGAGTGTTTTCCCCTTGAAAGGAATGTCAAGCAATTTGTTCTTGGAAGACGCATCCGCTGCCCAAGATTTTAACCAAAGCGCTCTGCGCCACAATAGCAAACCCAGAATTTTTTCGCCGCTAACCTAGCCAATTGCAAGGTGGCGTCTAGGGTGAAAGAATTAGCCAATTTAAGAGCACGAATTCTGTCCATAATCTCCTCATAAGAAGAAGAATTACTAATAATCGCCTTTCCTAGCTCATCAAACTAGAAACACGCGGCTGCAGTGACAGGGACAATGCATGCAATTGGTTGTAGAAGGGAACCTTGCTGAACAAACATCTTTAGCAGACCTTCTAATTTTTTATCCATAGGATCTTGGAAAGCACAACTATCTTCTATGGGTATAGTGGCGCGCTTGTGTAGAGTAGAAACCGCCCCCTCGACCTTGGGGACTGTCTGCCATCAGTCCTTTCTGGGGTCGACTATAGGAAAACAATTTTATAAATATGGGGGGAGGTACTAAAGGTATACCGGGCCTGTCCCATTCTTTACTAACAATGTACGCCACCCGCTTGGATATAGGAAAAGCTTCGGGGGGCCCCGGGGCCTCTAAGAACTTTTCCATTTTACATAGTGGTTCTGGAATGACCAGATAATCACAATCATCCAAATTGGATAACACCTCCTTAAGCAGAGCGCGGAGATGTTCCAACTTAAATTTAAAATTAATCACATCAGGTTCAGCTTGTTGAGAAATGTTTCCTGAATCTGAAATTTCTCCCTCAGACAAAACCTCCCTGGCCCCCTCAGACTGGTGTAGGGGCCCTTCAGTAACCATATCATCAGCGTTCTCATGCTCTACAGAATTTTCTAAAACAGAGCAGTCGCGCTTTCGCTGATAAGTGGGCATATTGGCTAAAATGTTTTTGATAGAATTATCCATTACAGCCGTTAAATGTTGCATAGTAAGGAGTATTGGCGCACTAGATGTACTAGGGGCCTCCTGTATGGGCAAGACTGGTGTAGACGAAGTAGGGGATGATGCAGTACCATGCTTACTCCCCTCACTTGAGGAATCATCTTGGGCATCATTTTTACTAAATTTTTTTATGACATAAAATACATATAGTTAAATGAGAAGGAACCTTGGTTTCCCCACAGTCAGAACACAATCTATCTGGTAGTTCAGACATGTTAAACAGGCATAAACTTGATAACAAAGCACAAAAAACGTTTTAAAATAAAACCGTTACTGTCACTTTAAATTTTAAACTAAACACACTTTATTACTGCAATTGCGAAAAAGTATGAAGGAATTGTTCAAAATTCACCAAAATTTCACCACAGTGTCTTAAAGCCTTAAAAGTATTGCACACCAAATTTGGAAGCTTTAACCCTTAAAATAACGGAACCGGAGCCGTTTTTATATTTAACCCCTTTACAGTCCCTGGAATCTGCTTTGCTGAGACCCAACCAAGCCCAAAGGGGAATACGATACCAAATGATGCCTTCAGAAAGACTTTTCTATGTATCAGAGCTCCACACACATGCAGCTGCATGCCATGCTGTCCTCAAAAACAAGTGCGCCATACCGGCGCGAAAATGAGGCTCTGACTATGATTAGGGAAAGCCCCTAAAGAATAAGGTGTCAAAAACAGTGCCTGCCGATATAATCATATCAAAATACCCAGAATAAATGGATTCCTCAAGGCTAAATATGTGTTAATAATGAATCGATTTAGCCCAGAAAAAGTCTACGGTCTTAATAAGCCCTTGTGAAGCCCTTATTTACTATCTTAATAAAAATGGCTTACCGGATCCCATAGGGAAAATGACAGCTTCCAGCATTACATCGTCTTGTTAGAATGTGTCATACCTCAAGCAGTAAGAGACTGCACACTGTCCCCCAACTGAAGTTAATTGCTCTCAACAGTCCTGTGTGGAACAGCCATGGATTTTAGTTACGGTGCTAAAATCATTTTCCTCATACAAACAGAAATCTTCATCTCTTTTCTGTTTCTGAGTAAATAGTACATACCAGCACTATTTTAAAATAACAAACTCTTGATTGAATAATAAAAACTACAGTTAAACACTAAAAAACTCTGAGCCATCTCCGTGGAGATGTTGCCTGTACAACGGCAAAGAGAATGACTGGGGTAGGCGGAGCCTAGGAGGGATCATGTGACCAGCTTTGCTGGGCTCTTTGCCATTTCCTGTTGGGGAAGAGAATATCCCACAAGTAAGGATGACGCCGTGGACCGGACACACCTATGTTGGAGAAACATAATTTATGCTTACCTGATAAATTTATTTCTCTTGTAGTGTATCCAGTCCACGGATCATCCATTACTTATGGGATATTAACTCCTCCCCAACAGGAAGTGCAAGAGGATTCACCCAGCAGAGCTGCTATATAGCTCCTCCCCTAACTGCCATTACCAGTCATTCGACCAAAAACATGCAGAGAAAGGAAAACCATAGGGTGCAGTGGTGACTGTAGTTTAATGGAAAAATTACCTGCCTTAAAGTGACAGGGCGGGCCGTGGACTGGATACACTACAAGAGAAATAAATTTATCAGGTAAGCATAAATTATGTTTTCTCTTGTTAAGTGTATCCAGTCCACGGATCATCCATTACTTATGGGATACCAATACCAAAGCTAAAGTACACGGATGACGGGAGGGACAGGCAGGCTCTTTATACGTAAGGAACCACTGCCTGAAGAACCTTTCTCCCAAAAACAGCCTCCGAAGAAGCAAAAGTGTCAAATTTGTAAAATTTGGAAAAAGTATGAAGAGAAGACCAAGTTGCAGCCTTGCAAATCTGTTCAACAGAAGCCTCATTCTTAAAGGCCCAAGTGGAAGCCACAGCTCTAGTAGAATGTGCTGTAATTCTTTCAGGAGGCTGCTGTCCAGCAGTCTCATAGGCTAACCGTATTATGCTACGAAGCCAAAAGGAGAGAGAGGTAGCCGAAGCTTTTTGACCTCTCCTCTGACCAGAATAAACGACAAACAGGGAAGACGTTTGTCGAAAATCCTTAGTTGCCTGTAGATAAAATTTCAGGGCACGGACTACATCTAGATTGTGTAGCAGACGTTCCTTTTTCGAAGAAGGATTAGGACACAAAGATGGAACCACAATCTCTTGATTGATATTCCTGTTAGTGACCACCTTAGGTAGGAACCCATGTTTAGTACGCAGAACTACCTTGTCTGAATGAAAAATCAGATAAGGAGAATCACAATGTAAGGCAGATAACTCAGAGACTCTTCGAGCCGAGGAAATCGCCATTAAAAACAGAACTTTCCAAGATAACAACTTGATATCAATGGAATGAAGGGGTTCAAACGGAACCCCCTGTAAAACATTAAGAACTAAGTTCAAACTCCATGGTGGAGCAACAGTTTTAAACACAGGCTTGATCCTAGCTAAAGCCTGACAAAAAGCTTGAACGTCCAGAACTTCTGACAGACGTTTGTGTAAAAGAATGGACAGAGCTGAAATCTGTCCCTTTAAGGAACTAGCGGATAAACCCTTTTCTAAACCTTCTTGTAGAAAAGACAATATCCTCGGAATCCTAACCTTACTCCATGAGTAACTCTTGGATTCGCACCAATATAAGTATTTGCGCCATATCTTATGGTAAATCTTTCTGGTAACAGGCTTCCTAGCCTGTATTAAGGTATCAATAACTGACTCAGAAAAACCACGTTTTGATAAAATCAAGCGTTCAATTTCCAAGCAGTCAGCTTCAGAGAAATTAGATTTTGATGTTTGAAGGGACCCTGGATCAGAAGGTCCTGTTTCAGAGGTAGCGACCAAGGTGGACAGGATGACATGTCCACTAGATCTGCATACCAAGTCCTGCGTGGCCATGCAGGCGCTATTAGAATCACTGATGCTCTCTCCTGTTTGATTCTGGCAATCAATCGAGGAAGCATCGGGAAGGGTGGAAACACATAAGCCATCCCGAAGGTCCAAGGTGCTGTCAAAGCATCTAACAGAACCGCTCCCGGATCTGGACCCGTAACGAGGAAGCTTGGCGTTCTGTCGAGACGCCATGAGATCTATCTCTGGTTTGCCCCAACGTCGAAGTATTTGGGCAAAGACCTCCGGATGAAGTTCCCACTCCCCCGGATGAAAAGTCTGACGACTTAAGAAATCCGCCTCCCAGTTCTCCACTCCCGGGATGTGGATTGCTGACAGGTGGCAAGAGTGAGACTCTGCCCAGCGAATTATCTTTGATACTTCCATCATTGCTAGGGAGCTTCTTGTCCCTCCCTGATGGTTGATGTAAGCTACAGTCGTGATGTTGTCCGACTGAAACCTGATGAACCCCCGAGTTGTTAACTGGGGCCAAGCCAGAAGGGCATTGAGAACTGCTCTCAATTCCAGAATGTTTATTGGTAGGAGACTCTCCTCCTGATTCCATTGTCCCTGAGCCTTCAGAGAATTCCAGACAGCGCCCCAACCTAGTAGGCTGGCGTCTGTTGTTACAATTGTCCAGTCCGGCCTGCTGAATGGCATCCCCCTGGACAGATGTGGCCGAGAAAGCCACCATAGAAGAGAATTTCTGGTCTCTTGATCCAGATTCAGAGTAGGGGACAAGTCTGAGTAATCCCCATTCCACTGACTTAGCATGCACAATTGCAGCGGTCTGAGATGTAGACGTGCAAAGGGTACTATGTCCATTGCTGCTACCATTAAGCCGATCACCTCCATGCATTGAGCTACTGACGGGTGTTGAATGGAATGAAGGACACGGCATGCATTTTGAAGCTTTGTTAACCTGTCTTCTGTCAGGTAAATCTTCATTTCTACAGAATCTATAAGAGTCCCCAAGAAGGGAACTCTTGTGAGTGGAAAGAGAGAACTCTTCTTTTCGTTCACCTTCCATCCATGCGACCTTAGAAATGCCAGTACTAACTCTGTATGAGACTTGGCAGTTTGAAAGCTTGAAGCTTGTATCAGAATGTAGTCTAGGTACGGAGCTACCGCAATTCCTCGCGGTCTTAGTACCGCCAGAAGAGCACCCAGAACCTTTGTGAAGATTCTCGGAGCCGTAGCCAATGCGAATGGAAGAGCTACAAACTGGTAATGCCTGTCTAGAAAGGCAAACCTTAGATACCGGTAATGATCTTTGTGAATCGGTATGTGAAGGTAAGCATCCTTTAAATCCACTGTGGTCATGTACTGACCCTTTTGGATCATGGGTAAAATTGTCCGAATAGTTTCCATTTTGAACGATGGAACTCTTAGGAATTTGTTTAGGATCTTTAAATCCAAGATTGGCCTGAAAGTTCCCTCTTTTTTGGGAACCACAAACAGATTTGAGTAAAACCCTTGTCCTTGTTCCGACCGCGGAACCGGATGGATCACTCCCATTAATAAAAGATCTTGTACGCAGCGTAGAAACGCTTCTTTCTTTATTTGGTTTGTTGACAACCTTGACAGATGAAATCTCCCTCTTGGGGGAGAGAATTTGAAGTCTAGAAGGTATCCCTGAGATATGATCTCTAACGCCCAGGGATCCTGGACATCTCTTGCCCAAGCCTGGGCGAAGAGAGAAAGTCTGCCCCCCACTAGATCCGTTGCCGGATCGGGGGCCCTCGATTCATGCTGTCTTAGGGGCAGCAGCAGGTTTCCTGGCCTGCTTGCCCTTGTTCCAGGACTGGTTAGGTCTCCAGCCTTGTCTGTAGCGAGCAACAGCTCCTTCCTGTTTTGGTGCAGAGGAAGTTGATGCTGCTCCTGCTTTGAAATTACGAAACGAACGAAAATTAGACTGTCTAGCCTTAGGTTTGGCTCTGTCTTGAGGCAGGGCATGGCCTTTACCTCCTGTAATGTCAGCGATAATTTCTTTCAACCCGGGCCCGAATAAGGTCTGCCCTTTGAAAGGTATATTAAGCAATTTAGATTTAGAAGTAACGTCAGCTGACCAGGATTTTAGCCACAGTGCTCTGCGTGCCTGAATGGCGAATCCGGAATTCTTAGCCGTAAGTTTAGTTAAATGTACTACGGCATCTGAAATAAATGAGTTAGCTAACTTAAGGGCTTTAAGCTTGTGTGTAATCTCATCTAATGGAGCCGATTCAAGTGTCTCTTCCAGAGACTCAAACCAAAATGCTGCTGCAGCCGTGACAGGCGCAATGCATGCAAGAGGTTGCAATATAAAACCTTGTTGAACAAACATTTTCTTAAGGTAACCCTCTAACTTTTTATCCATTGGATCTGAAAAGGCAGCGCTATCCTCCACCGGGATAGTGGTACGCTTAGCTAAAGTAGAAACTGCTCCCTCCACCTTAGGGACCGTTTGCCATAAGTCCCGTGTGGTGGCGTCTATTGGAAACATCTTTCTAAATATCGGAGGGGGTGAGAACGGCACACCGGGTCTATCCCACTCCTTAGTAACAATTTCAGTAAGTCTCTTAGGTATAGGAAAAACGTCAGTACTCGCCGGTACCGCAAAATATTTATCCAACCTACACATTTTCTCTGGTATTGCAACTGTGTTACAATCATTCAGAGCCGCTAACACCTCCCCTAGTAATACACGGAGGTTTTCCAGCTTAAATTTAAAATATCTGAATCCAGTTTGTTTGGATCAGAACCGTCACCCGCAGAATGAAGCTCTCCGTCCTCATGTTCTGCAAATTGTGACGCAGTGTCTGACATGGCCCTAATATTATCAGCGCACTCTGTTCTCACCCCAGAGTGATCACGCTTACCTCTTAGTTCTGGTAATTTAGCCAAAACTTCAGTCATAACAGTAGCCATATCCTGTAATGTGATTTGTAATGGCCGCCCAGATGTACTCGGCGCTACAATATCACGCACCTCCCGAGCGGGAGATGCAGGTACTGACACGTGAGGCGAGTTAGTCGGCATAACTCTCCCCTCGTTGTTTGGTGAAATATGTTCAATTTGTACAGATTGACTTTTATTTAAAGTAGCATCAATACAGTTAGTACATAAATTTCTATTGGGCTCCACTTTGGCTTTAGCACATATAGCACAGATATCTTCCTCTGAATCAGACATGTTTAACACACTAGCAAATAAACTAGCAACTTGGAAATACTTTTCAAGTAATTTACTATAATATGAAAACGTACTGTGCCTATAAGAAGCACAGAAAAAGTTATGACAGTTGAAAATTAATAAACTGAAAAGTTATAGCATCAAATCTTTGTAAAAAACACAATTTTAGCAAAGGATTGCTCCCATTAGCAAAGGATAACTAACCCTGATAGCAGAAAAAAAAAAATATACAGAAATAAACGTTTTTTTTATCACAGTCAACTACAATCTCACAAGTTTTGAAGACCCCTGAGTTCTGTAGAGATGAACCGGATCATGCAGGGAAGACAAACTTCTGACTGAATTTTTTGATGCGTAGCAAAAGCACCAAAAAAGGCCCCTCCCCCTCACACATAACAGTGAGAGAGATCAGTAAACTGTCATAAATTAAATAAAACGACTGCCAAGTGGAAAAAAATAGTGCCCAAAACATTTTTTCACCCAGTACCTCAGAAAATTAAACGATTTTACATGCCAGCAAAAAACGTTTAACATTAATAAATTGAGTGTTATTAAAAAGCCTGTTGCTAGTCCCTGCAAATTAGGCTAAAGTTTTATGCATACAGTATAATTCCAGTGAAGTGCCATTCCCCAGAATACTGAAGTGTAAAATATACATACATGACAGCCTGATACCAGTTGCTGCTACTGCATTTAAGGCTGAGTTTACATTATATCGGTATGGCAGAATTTTCTCATCAATTCCATTGTCAGAAAATAATAAGCTGCTACATACCTCTTTGCAGATTAATCTGCCCGCTGTCCCCTGATCTGAAGTTTACCTCTCCTCAGATGGCCGAGAAACAGCAATATGATCTTAACTACTCCGGCTAAAATCATAGAAAAACTCAGGTAGATTCTTCTTCAAATTCTACCAGAGAAGGAATAACACACTCCGGTGCTATTATAAAATAAACTTTTGATTGAAGGTATGAAACTAAGTATAATCACCACAGTCCTCTCACACATCCTATCTATTCGTTGGGTGCAAGAGAATGACTGATAATGGCAGTTAGGGGAGGAGCTATATAGCAGCTCTGCTGGGTGAATCCTCTTGCACTTCCTGTTGGGGAGGAGATAATATTCCATAAGTAATGGATGATCCGTGGACTGGATACACTTAACAAGAGAAATTATGTTTTCTCTTGTTAAGTGTATCCAGTCCACGGATCATCCATTACTTGTGGGATACCAATACCAAAGCTAAAGCACACGGATGATGGGAGGGACAAGGCAGGATTAAGCGGAAGGAACCACTGCCTGAAGAACCTCTCTCCCAAAATCAGCCTCCGAAGAAGCAAAAGTATCAAATTTGTAAAATTTTGAAAAAGTGTGAAGCGAAGACCAAGTCGCAGCCTTGCAAATATGTTCAACAGAGGCCTCATTTTTGAAGGCCCAGGTGGAAGCCACAGCTCTAGTAGAATGAGCTGTAATCCTTTCAGGGGGCTGCTGTCCAGCAGTCTCATAGGCTAGGCGTATTACGCTCTGAAGCCAAAAGGACAGAGGTTGCCGAAGCTTTTTGACCTCTCCTCTGTCCAGAGTAAACGACAAACAGGGCAGATGTTTTACTTACAAGCTACTAAGGATTTTCGTCAAACTTCAAGGCACGGACTACGTCCAGATTATGTAAAAGAGACGTTCCTTCTTTGAAGAAGGATTAGGACAATGATGGAACAACAATCTCTTGATTGATATTCTTGTTAGAAACCACCTTAGGTAAAAACCCAGGTTTGGTACGCAGAACTACCTTATCTGCATGAAAAATCAGATAAGGAGAATCACATTGTAAGGCAGATAGCTCAGAGACTCTCCAAGCCGAGGAAATAGCCATCAAAAACAGAACTTTCCAAGATAAAAGTTTAATATCAATGGAATGAAGGGGTTCAACCGTAACTCCTTGAAGAACTTTAAGAACCAAGTTTAAGCTCCACGGAGGAGCAAAAGGTTTAAACACAGGCTTAATTCTAACCAAAGCCTGGCAAAATGCCTGAACGTCTGGAACCTCTGCCAGACGCTTGTGCAAAAGAATAGACAGAGCAAAAATCTGTCCCTTTAAGGAACTAGCTGATAATCCTTTGTCCAAGCCCTCTTGGAGAAAAGACAATATTCTAGGAATCCTAACATTACTCAATGAGTAATTCTTTGATTCACACCAATAAGGATATTTACTCCATATCTTGTGGTATATTTTCCTGGTAACAGGCTTTCGTGCCTGTATTAAGGTATCAATGACTGACTGAGAAGCCACGCTTTGATAGAATCAAGCGTTCAATCTCCATGCAGTCAGTCTCAGAGAAATTAGATTTGGATGATTGAAAGGACCTTGTATCAGAAGGTCCTGTCTTAGAGGCAGAGTCCATGGTGGAAAGGATGACATGTCCACTAGGTCTGCATACCAAGTCCTGCATGGCCACGCAGGTGCTATCAGAATCACCGATGCTCTCTTGTTTGATTTTGGCAATCAGTTGAGGGAGCAGAGGAAACGGTGGAAACACATAAGCCAGGTTGAAGAACCAAGGCGCTGCTAGAGCATCTATCAGCGCCGCTTCTGGGTCCCTGGACCTGGATCCGTAACAAGGGAGCTTGGCGTTCTGGCGAGACGCCATGAGATCCAACTCTGGTTTGCCCCAACGATGAATCAATTGAGCAAACACCTCCGGATGGAGTTCCCACTCCCCCGGATGGAAAGTCTGACGACTTAGAAAATCCGCCTCCCAGTTCTCCACGCCTGGGATATGGATTGCTGACAGGTGGCAAGAGTGGGACTCTGCCCAGCGAATTATTTTTGAGACTTCTAACATCGCTAGGGAACTCCTGGTTCCCCCTTGATGGTTGATGTAAGCCACAGTCTTGATGTTGTCCGACTGAAATCTGATGAACCTCAGTGTTACCAACTGAGGCCAAATCAGAGGAGCATTGAATATCGCTCTTAACTCCAGAATATTTATTGGAAGGAGTTTCTCCTCCTGAGACCACGATCCCTGTGCCTTCAGGGAGTTCCAGACTGCACCCCAACCTAGAAGGCTGGCATCTGTTACAATTGTCCAATCTGGCCTGCGAAAGGTCATACCCTTGGACAGGTGGACCAGAGACAACCACCAGAGAAGAGAATCTCTGGTCTCTTGATCCAGATTTAGCAGAGGGGACAAATCTGTGTAATCCCCATTCCACTGACTCAGCATGCATAATTGCAGCGGTCTGAGATGTAGGCGCGCAAATGGCACTATGTCTATTGCCGCTACCATTAAGCCGATTACCTCCATACACTGAGCCACCGAAGGAGTGAAGAACACGGCAAGCATTTAGAAGTTTAGATAACCTGGACTCCGTCAGGTAAATTTTAATTTCTACAGAATCTATAAGAGTCCCTAAGAAGGAGACTCTTGTGAGTGGGGATAGAGAACTCTTTTCCTCGTTCACTTTCCACCCGTGCGACCTCAGAAATGCCAGAACCATCTCTGTATGAGACTTGGCAACTTGAAAGTTTGACGCCTGTATCAGGATGTCGTCTAGATACAGAGCTACCGCTATGCCTCGCGGTCTTAGAAACGCCAGAAGTGAGCCCAGAACCTTTGTAAAGATTCTCGGGGCTGTAGCCAACCCGAAGGGAAGAGCTACAAATTGGTAATGCCTGTCTAGAAAGGCAAACCTTAGAAACCAATGGTCTTTGTGAATCGGTATGTGAAGGTAGGCATCCTTTAGGTCCACTGTGGTCATGTACTGACCCTCTTGGATCATGGATAGGATGGTCCGAATAGTTTCCATTTTGAAAGATGGAACTCTGAGGAATTTGTTTAAGATCTTTAGATCCAAAATTGGTCTGAAGGTTCCCTCTTTTTTGGGAACCACAAAAAGATTTGAATAAAAACCCTGTCCTTGTTCCGTCCGCGGAACTGGATGGATCACTCCCATAATTAGGAGGTCTTGCACACAGCGTAGGAATGCCTCTCTCTTTATCTGATTTGCAGATAGCCTTGAAAGATTAAATCTCCCTTGTGGAGGGGAAGCTTTGAAGTCCAGAAGATATCCCTGAGATATGATCTCCAACGCCCAGGGATCCTGAACATCTCTTGCCCATGCCTGGGCGAAGAGAGAAAGTCTGCCCCCTACTAGATCAGTCACCGGATAGGGGGCCGTTCCTTCATGCTGTCTTAGAGGCAGCAGCAGGCTTTCTGGCCTGCTTAGGTTTCCAGGCCTGCTTAGATTGAGCAAAAGTTCCCTCTTGCTTTGAAGCGGAGGAAGTTGATGCTGCACCTGCCTTGAAATTTCGAAAGGCACGAAAATTAGACTGTTTGGCCTTTGCTTTGGCCCTGTCCTGAGGAAGGGTATGACCCTTACCTCCAGTAATGTCAGCAATAATTTCCTTCAAACCAGGCCCGAATAAGGTCTGCCCCTTGAAAGGAATGTTGAGTAATTTAGACTTCGAAGTCACGTCAGCTGACCAGGATTTAAGCCATAGCGCCCTACGCGCCTGGATGGCGAATCTGGAATTCTTAGCCGTTAGTTTAGTCAAATGAACAATGGCATCAGAAACAAATGAGTTAGCTAGCTTAAGCGTTCTAAGCTTGTCAATAATTTCAGTCAATGGAGCTGTATGGATGGCCTCTTCCAGGGCCTCAAACCAGAATGCCGCCGCGGCCGTGACAGGCGCTATGCATGCAAGGGGCTGTAAAATAAAACCTTGTTGAATTAACATTTTCTTAAGGTAACCCTCCAATTTTTTATCCATTGGATCTGAAAAAGCACAACTGTCCTCAACCGGGATAGTGGTACGCTTTGCTAAAGTAGAAACTGCTCCCTCCACCTTAGGGACCGTCTGCCATAAGTCTCGTGTAGTGGCGTCTATTGGAAACATTTTTCTAAATATAGGAGGTGGGGAAAAAGGCACACCCGGTCTATCCCGCTCCTTGCTAATAATTTCTGTAAGCCTTTTAGGTATAGGAAAAACATCAGTACACACCGGCACCGCATAGTATTTATCCAGCCTACACAATTTCTCTGGTACTGCAACTGTGTTACAGTCATTCAGAGTAGCTAATACCTCCCCAAGCAATACACGGAGGTTCTCAAGCTTAAATTTAAAATTAGAAATCTCTGAATCAGGTTTCCCCGAATCAGAGACGTCACCCACAGACTGAAGCTCTCCGTCCTCATGATCTGCATATTGTGACAGTATCAGACATGGCCCTTACAGCATCTGCGCTCTCTGTATTTCTCCTAACCCCAGAGCAATCGCGCTTGCCTCTTAATTCAGGCAACCTGGATAATACCTCTGACAGGGTATTATTCATGATTGCAGCCATGTGCTGCAAGGTAATCGCTATGGGCGTCCCTGATGCAATTGTCGCCATATTAGCGTGCAAACCCTGAGCGGGAGGCGAAGGGTCTGACACGTGGGGAGAGTTAGTCGGCATAACTTCCCCCTCGTCAGAATCTTCTGGTGATATTTCTTTTATAGTTAAAGACTGATCTTTACTGTTTAAGGTGAAATCAATACATTTAGTACGCATTCTCCTATGGGGCTCCACCCTGGCTTTCAAACTAGCAAGCTTGGAAAACACTTTAAACAAGTTTACAAGCAATATAAAAAACGTTACTGCACCTTTAAGAAACACAAATTGTCAAAATTTAAAACAGTGAAAAAAGGCAGTTACATACACTGTAAAAAATTCGTTAGTGTAACAAGTTAGCAGAGCATTGCACCCACTTGCAAATGGATGATTAACCCCTTAATACCAAACACAGAATTATAACTGATAAAAACTTTTTTTTTTTTTTAAAAACAGTCACAACAACTGCCACAGCTCTACTGTGGCTTGTTGTTACCTCCCTCAAAAACGACTTTGAAGCCTTTTGAGCCCTCCAGAGATATCCTGGATCATGCAGGAAGAAGCTGGATGTCTGTGTCTGTAACCACTCCCACTCATATTACAACAGTGGAAAGCCTTCAGGAAACTGTTACCTCCATACACTGAGCCACCGAAGGGCGCGGAATGCATATTACAACAGTGGAAAGCCTTCAGGAAACAGTTACTAGGCAGAATTCAAGCCAGCCATGTGGAAAAAAATTAGGCCCCAATAAGTTTTATCACCAAATACATATAAATACGATTAAACATGCCAGCAAACGTTTTATATTACATTTTTATAAGAGTATGCATCTCTATTAATAAGCCTGATACCAGTAGCTCTCACTGCATTTAAGGCTTTACTTACATTAGTTCAGTATCAGCAGCATTGTCTAGCAAATTCCATCCCTAGAAAAATATTAACTGCACATACCTTATTGCAGGAAAACCTGCACGCCATTCCCTCTCTGAAGTTACCTCACTCCTCAGAATATGTGAGAACAGCCATGGATCTTAGTTACTTCTGCTAAGATCATAGAAAACACAGGCAGATTCTTCTTCTAAATACTGCCTGAGATAAACAGTACACTCCGGCACCATTTAAAAATAACAAACTTTTGATTGAAGAATAAAGTATAAAACACCACACTTACGACCTCCATCTTTGTTGAGGCTTGCAAGAGAATCACTGGGTATGACAGTTAGGGGAGGAGCTATATAGCAGCTCTGCTGTGGGTAATCCTCTTGCAACTTCCTGTTGGGAAGGAGAATATCCCACAAGTAATGGATGATCCGTGGACTGGATACACTTAACAAGAGAAAAAGAGAAACAGGAGTAGCCAACTCCGGCTTTCTAAACTAGGGCAGCAATTGTTCGAAAAAAAGCAGTAAGTACCTCTTTACTCATTCCTAACTGCTTTAAAGCCATCACTACCTGACTGCAAGGAATGACGTGGAATACAGCTATACCCCAAAACTTGCTTGTAGATGAAATCTAAATTTTTCTTCAGACACCTAAACTTCACAACCTCCATGCACCGAAGGCAATAAGAATGACTGGGGGTTGTAGATAAGGGAGTGATACTTAATTTAACTGTGGTGCTGTGAGTGATATTCCCAACAGTAATTACTCAAGCCGTTGACTCACCATATCTTAAGAAAAATTTATATAGCGCATCTTCATTACAACTGATGAATAAAACTCCATTTAAAAATAATCACTAACATGCCTTTTTTTTTTATTTTTTATAAAGCGTACAAGTACATTTAAAGCAAATTCCAATGGCATTATGCTAGGGTTGCCACCTTTTGCCCAGGAGATTCCTGGACACTTTTTAAATGGGGGTGCAGAGGGTGTGTCTAAGGGCATAACTTAGACACACCCTATACATACAGCCAAATATACACTTAATCAAGCCAAAGAAAATATAAAAATGACCATACCAATTACCAAGAACAGAGACAACACAGCAAAGTTGAACTTTTTTCTGCCTGTGCTACCCACGCCTGACCTTTTTCTGACAATCTCAGGCTGCATGACGTGACGCACGCATCCCCCTCCGCGACCCTCTTCCACCCTTCACCTACCCGTTGTTTGAGTAAACTCTGGCTCAAAGCTCCCCCGGCCATTTTTTTTAAAAATCTGTTCACTGCACCAGGGGATCTCTTAGCCCAGGGCATTTGAGGGTAGTTCCAGGACACAAGATAAACCGCACCAGACTGGGACTGTCCCGGTGATACCGGGTCAGACGGCAACCCTACATTACGCTCTTGTTCAACTATATGGAAGAGCAATGAATGGATAAGACTCCATGTGCATATGCTCAGGAAGTTAAACTATTTATGCACTTTAAATAGTTTTGTTAAAAAATATATAGGAATTCTCATTTAATACTTGTAAACATGTCACGCCATAGAACTAATCTACAAGAGAAAAAGTTCATATTGAAAATATGGTGTTCACCTTTATCTTGCGTTCATCTACCTCTTTGCGCAGTTGCTCTTTCAGTTGGGCAGCACGCTCCAGCTCTCTCTGCAGTTGTAAAAGCCTTTCTTTCTCAACACGCTCTCTAAAAAGATTATAAAAAGGATTTGAAAAAAACCCCACAGATTTGAAACTGATCCACTCTAACTCCTGTATACATTATGCACAAAATCTTAGGCAACATTGCACAAGTACTCACTTCTCTGCTCTTTGGCGCTCTTGCTCTCTCTCAGCAGCTTGCTGCTGTTCCCTCTGCCTCTCACGTTCCTGCTCCGCTTGCTTCTGCTCTGCTAACCTCTTGGCCTCTAAGATTTTCTTCTGCCTCTCCTGTTCCTCCTCTTCACGCTTCTTCTGAATTTGTTCCTGGTACTTTCGCTCGTCCTCCTCCTGTATGGCGAGAATTCAGCATGAGACCTTTGTTTAACAAAACTGTACGGCAGAAGCTATAGCACGAATCAGCTATTTACCATCTGTTTTGCTTTGAGTCTCCGCGTCTCCTCCTCCTGCTTTCGTCTACTCTCCACTTCTTCCTGTTTTTTAGCAGTGATTTTCTTTTTTGCTTTCTCTTCTGCAATGCGATCTTCTTTCACCTACAATAAAAGGCATGAAGAGTTGCATGTATAAGCCGGAAGGATCACAGAAGAATGATGTCACAAGTGTCACAGCAATTTAAATATGTTTAGTTAATCTTTAGTGCTGTAAAAAATGACAAACATTTTTAAAATGAATGGGACAGGAAACCTAAAATTTATTTCATGATTCAGATAGAGAAACAATTTTCAACCACTTTCTAATTTTACTTCTATTATCACTTTTTCTTAGTTCTCTTGGTATCTGGAGCACAATGTGGCAGCAGTTTTGCAAGAATATCCATTCGCAAAAGTACTCCTGCCATGTAGTGCTCCAGACACCTACCTAGGTATCTTCACCATAGGAGCAAAGCAAATTTGATAACACAATTGCAATGTTTTTTGTTTCAACTCTATGCTCTGAGTGAATCACAAGAACATTTTTGTGTTTCATATCCCTTTAAGATGCACACCAGGCCTCCAAAATGCAAACAGCCCCCAGGACACTGATGTATAATATGTCAGCCCAATATGCCTAATAAAAAAAAAACCATATGCTTTAGTGCATAGACCATGAATGCAGTGACACTGGTACCCACTGAGCTTATGAGGTAAAAGCACATCAGTAGTAGCGCTTACTGCCCTTGTCATGCTTGTGGAGGAAAGGATCGATTTATACACAAACCGTGAAACATTGGAGTTTTAGTCCTTTACAAGGGAATGTTGATTAACAAAAATAGTGTCAAATCTACCATTTCTAGGTTCCATTCAAAGCTGATCACTCAAAAAGATGCATTAAAGACAGAGTAACAGAACCATACGTTTTATTCTAGAAGCCGCATTATAGGTCACCGAGAGCTACCTAGGGGGAAAATGATGCTATATCATATGGCTGCAGTAGATACAGTTTTGAGTCTGTGTACTTAATACATAACCTCATGCAGTATGCTAGAGTGTGGCAATTTGCTTGAAGGTGTTTTATTAGCAACACATCCCAACATTAGAGAGCCTTCATTGGTCAGCACACTTACATGCCATTTCCCTTGATCCACTGAAAGATCATTGCTCACCCACTGACTATGGCTTATAGTTTGTAAGCAGAATTTAAGTGTACAACGATATTACCTTCTCACTCTTCTCATCAATTTGTGCAAATTTCTGCTCTATTTTCTTCTTTTTTTCTTCCTCTATCTGCTCCACTCGCTCTCGAGCCTGTAACACCTTGCGCAGACGCTCTTCCCGACGCCTGCAGAAGACAGTTTGTTACCCACTGGCAGAAAATAAACCGTAAGTTATCAGGACAGCATCTATAACCATCTGTTCAACACAAGACATTACTCTAAAAGAAAAAACGCAATGTAGGTAATTCAGTTGTACCTTAGACATTACTCTGTCCAAAGTGAATGTTAACATGTTTTAGAGACATTGAAAAAAGGGACACAGTCTAATTGATTTTGTTTTATGGTTTTTAAAAAAAAATTAAAAAATTTTTTTTTTTATTCTTACCTGATAAATTTGTTTCTTTTAAGATACGATGAGTCCACAGATTTCATCCTTACTTGTGGGATATCGCCTCCTGGTCAGCAGGAGGCAGCAAAGAGCACCACAGCAGTATATATAGATCCTCTCTTCCCTCCCACTCCAGTCATTCGACCGAAGTTAGGAAGAGAAAGGAAAAGCCAAGGTGCAGAGGTGACTGAAGTTTAACAAAAACAAGTCTCATAAAAACAGGGATGGCCGTGGACTTGTATCTTAAAAGAAACAAATTTATCAGGTAAGAATAAATTATTTTCTTTTAAAAGATACGAGTCCACAGATTTCATCCTTACTTGTGGGATACAATACCAAAGCTATAGTACACGGATAAAAAGGGAGGGACAAGACAGGGAACCTAAATGGAAGGCACCACTGCTTGAAGAACTATCCTCTCAAAAACAGCCTCAGACAAGGCAAAAGTATCAAATTTGGAAAATTTTGAAAACCAAGTTGCAGCTTTGCAAATCTGTTCAACAGAAGCATCATTTTTGAATGCCCATGAGGAAGCCACAGCCCTAGTGGAAAGAGCCATAATTCGTTCAGGAGGCTGCTGTCCAGCAGTCTCATAATCAAAGCGGATGATACTCTTCAGCCAAAAAGAAAGAGGTAGCCGTAGCTTTCTGACCCCTATGTTTCCCAGAAAAAAACAAGACAGACGATTGAAGTTTTACTTATAGGCAACTAAGGATTTTCGTCAAAGAACGGACCACGTCCAAATTATGTAACAGCTGCTCCTTAGGATTAGGACACAAGGAAGGAACCACAATTTCCTGATTAATATTTTTATTTCAAACAACCTTAGGAAGAAAACCAGGTTTGGTTCGTAACACCACCTTATCTGAATGAAAAATAAGGACAATCACATTGTAAAGCCGAAAGCTCAGATACTCTTAGAGCAGAAGAAATAGCAACCAAAAATAAATAAAAAAAAAAACTTTCCAAGATAACTATCTATGGAATGCATAGGTTCAAACGGAACCCCTTGAAGAACTGTAAGAACTAAATTCAAACTCCGAGGAGCAATTGGTCTAAATACAGGCCTGATTCTAGTCAGAGCCTGACAAAAAGATTGGACAACTGGAACATCAGCCAGACGTTTGTGTAACAAAATTGACGAAGCAGAAATCCGTCCTTTTGGAGAAAGGGCTGTCACCAGGTTCCTTAAACCTTCTTGGAGAAAAGACAATACTGGGAATCCTAACCCTACTCCATGAATAGCCCTTGGATTCACACCAATAAAGATATTTACGACATATATTATGGTAAACTTTCCTAGTAACAGGTTTACGTGCCTGAATCAAGGTATCTATGACCGAATCAGAAAACCCTCGCTTAGATAAAATTAAGCATTCAATGTCCAAGCAGTTAGCTGCAGAGAAACTAAATTTGGATGACGGAAGGGTCCCTGAATGAGAAGATCTTTCCTCAATGGAAGCTTCCATGGTGGCCGAGATGACATGTCCACCAGATCGGCATACCAAATCCTGCGAGGCCACGCACGAGCGATGAGGATCACAGATGCCCTCTTTTGTTTGACTCTAGCAATCACCCCGGGAAGGAGAGCAAATGGAGGGAACACATAAGCTAGGCTGAAAGGCCAAGGCATCCATCAGCTCGGCCTGGGGATCCCTGGACCCCTATCTCAGAAGCTTGGCATTCTGACGGAATGCCATAAGAGCCAACTCCGGCCTGCCCCATTTGAGAATCAGGTTGGCAAATACTTCCGGATGGAGTTCCCATTCTCCCTGATGAAATGTGTCTGCTCAGAAAATCCGCTTCTCAGTTTTCCACACCTGGGATGTGGATCGCCGACAGATAGCGAGACTCCGCCCACTGTATTATCTTGGCTACTTCCTTCATCGCTAAGGAACTCCTTGTTCCTCCCTGATGATTGATGTAAGCTACAGTCGTGATGTTGTCCAACTGGAAACTGATGAATTTGGCCGAAGCCAACTGAGTCCAAGCCTGAAGCGCATTGAATATTGCTCTCAACTCTAGGATATTGATGGGAAGTAGAGACTCCACTCTAGTCCATACACCCTGAGCCCTCAGGGAGTTCCAGACTGCTCCCCATCCCATCAGGCTGGCATCCGTTGTCACTATCACCCATGAGGGTCTGCGGAAGCATATCCCCTGGGATAGATGATCCAGCAACAACCACCATAGAAGAGAGTCCCTCGTCTCCTGATCTAGATTTGAGGAGACAAATTTGTAAAATCTCCATTCCACTGTCTGAGCATGCTCAGTTGCAGAGGTCTGAGATGAAAACGAGCAATAGAAGGATGTCCATTGCTGCTACCATCAATCCAATTGCCTCCATGCACTGAGCCACTGACGGCCGAGGATTTGTCTGAAGGGTTCGGCTTGTATTCAGAATCTTTAACCTCTGTCAAGAAGATTTTCATGGATAGAGAGTCAATTAGTGTTCCCAAGAAAGGAACCCTTGTCTGTGGAACCAGCAAACTTTTCCACATTCACTTTCCACCCATGAGTCCTCAAAAAGAACAGAACAATGTCGGTATAAGACTTTGCTAGATAAGACTACACCTGGATCAGAATATCGTCCAGATAAGGTGCCACTGCAATGCCCCGCGATCTTCGAACCGCCAGCAGAGACCCCAGAGCCTTTGTGAAAATTCTGGGTGCTGTGGCCAGACCAAAAGGAAGAGCCACAAACTGAAAATGTTTGTTCAGAAAGGCAAACCTCAGGAACTTGTAAACTCTGGATAGGAACATGAAGATATGCATCTTGAAGGAAGGAACTCTGAGAAACTTGTTTAGACTTTTGAGGTCTAAAATAAGTCAGAACGTTCCCTCTTTTTGGGAAAAACAAACAGATTTGAATAAAACCCCTGTATTGGAACAGGACATATTACTCCCAGGGAAGAGGTCTCCTACACAACGTAAGAACGCCTCTATCTGGTCTGCAGATAATCAAGAAACCTTCCTCTGGGTGAAGAGTTTCTGAACTTCAACTGATATCCTTGATACACAATTTCTAGCATCCAGGGATCCTTAACATAGAGAGCGTGTGAGCAAGAGTCTGCCCCCCCACTAGATCTGGTCCCGGATCAGGGGCTGACCCTTCATGCTGACTTGGAAACAGCAGTAGGCTTCTTGGATTGTTTTTACCCTTGTTACAAGACTGGTTCGGTCTCCAAGTAAACTTAGTTTGTGAATAGTTCCCTTCGTATTTAGAGGAAGAGGAAGGGGGAACTCCCTAGAAATTTCAAAAGGAACGAAAATTATTCTGTGGACCTTTCCGTTTTAACTTTTTATCCTGAGGGAAGAGATGACCCTTACCTCCTGTGATGTCAGAAATTATTTCCTTCAAGTCAGGCCTGAACAGGGTATTCCCCTTGTAAGGAATAGCCAAAAGCTTTGACTTGGATGACACATCCGTAGACCAAGACTTCAGCCATAAGGCCCTGCGTGCTAAGATGGCAAAGACCGAACTCTTAGACGCCAATTTAGTAATCTGCAGAGAAGCATCCGTAAAAAACAGGTTAGCTAATTTAAGAGCTTTAATCCTGTCCTGTATTTCTTCCAAATGAGTCTTAGACTCTTCCAGAGCATAAAACCAATAAGCGGCCACACTGGTAACAATGCAAGCCGCTGGTTGCAATAGGAATCCCTGGTGAACATAAATCTTCTTAAGGAGACCCTCCAACTTCTTATCCATAGGGTCTTTGAAAGCACAACTATCCTCAATGGGAATAGTAGTTCTTTTGGCCAGGGTAGAGATAGCTCCCTCCACTTTAGGGACTGTCTGCCAAGAATCCCTAATAGCGTCGGCAACAGGATACATCTTTTTAAAAACGGGAGAAGGAGAGAAGGGAATGCTTGGTCTCCCCAACTGTTTTGCAATAATCTCTGAAGTCCTTTTTGGAACTGGAAAGACATCTGAGTAAGATGGAACTTCCAAGTATCTGTCCAATTTACTCAATTTTTCTGGAGGAACCACTATTGAGTCACAATCATCCAGAGTAACCAATACCTACCTCAGCATTAAGCGGAGGTGTTCAAGCTTAAACCTGAAAGAAACCACTTCAGAATCAGTCAGGGGCAAAGCACTTCCTGAGTCAGAAAGTTCACCTTCAGATAGGACTTCCGTACTCTCCAACTCAGAACCCCGGAAGGGTACTTCCGCAATCACCATACTAGTATCAGAGGCTGCATTAACCACATAATTGTCCCTTCGTGTACGCTTGACGTGCGATATGGGAAGGGTAGATAACACATCAGAACGAGTAGAGGACATCACTGCAGCTATGTCCTTTAATGTAAAAGAAGCAGAAACTGGCGAAATACATGGTCCCGCTTGAGCGACGTTAGGGGCTGTGACGCTTGGGGAGAAAGTTGCGGCATACTCTGCAACTCATCCGTAGACTCTTGAGAAGCATCGCCTTAGGCAAAGATTTATTAAAAAAAAATAAAAAATTTGGTCTCTATAGTGTAAAGCCCTCAATGCAGGAAGGGCAAAAAGGAACAGGAGGTTCCACAGTGGCATCCAAACACATGGAATATGTTGGTGTCTGAATATCATCTGAATCCATGATAACAAAAGCAAGCAAAAAATTGGTCTTGTCCCTTAAATTTTATGCTTGGATTGTTTACTTTTACAATTTATGGCCAAAATGCACAGTGCATAACAGTACAAACAAATTTGTAGTATATCAGATCCTGACAAAAAAACAGAATTTATGTTTACCTGATAAATTACTTTCTCCAACGGTGTGTCCGGTCCACGGCGTCATCCTTACTTGTGGGATATTCTCTTCCCCAACAGGAAATGGCAAAGAGCCCAGCAAAGCTGGTCACATGATCCCTCCTAGGCTCCGCCTACCCCAGTCATTCGACCGACGTTAAGGAGGAATATTTGCATAGGAGAAACCATATGGTACCGTGGTGACTGTAGTTAAAGAAAATAAATTATCAGACCTGATTAAAAAAACCAGGGCGGGCCGTGGACCGGACACACCGTTGGAGAAAGTAATTTATCAGGTAAACATAAATTCTGTTTTCTCCAACATAGGTGTGTCCGGTCCACGGCGTCATCCTTACTTGTGGGAACCAATACCAAAGCTTTAGGACACGGATGAAGGGAGGGAGCAAATCAGGTCACCTAAATGGAAGGCACCACGGCTTGCAAAACCTTTCTCCCAAAAATAGCCTCAGAAGAAGCAAAAGTATCAAACTTGTAAAATTTGGTAAAAGTGTGCAGTGAAGACCAAGTCGCTGCCCTACATATCTGATCAACAGAAGCCTCGTTCTTGAAGGCCCATGTGGAAGCCACAGCCCTAGTGGAATGAGCCGTGATTCTTTCGGGAGGCTGCCGTCCGGCAGTCTCGTAAGCCAATCTGATGATGCTTTTAATCCAAAAAGAGAGAGGTAGAAGTTGCTTTTTGACCTCTCCTTTTACCGGAATAAACAACAAACAAGGAAGATGTTTGTCTAAAATCCTTTGTAGCATCTAAATAGAATTTTAGAGCGCGAACAACATCCAAATTGTGCAACAAACGTTCCTTCTTTGAAACTGGTTTCGGACACAGAGAAGGTACGATAATCTCCTGGTTAATGTTTTTGTTAGAAACAACTTTTGGAAGAAAACCAGGTTTAGTACGTAAAACCACCTTATCTGCATGGAACACCAGATAAGGAGGAGAACACTGCAGAGCAGATAATTCTGAAACTCTTCTAGCAGAAGAAATTGCAACTAAAAACAAAACTTTCCAAGATAATAACTTAATATCAACGGAATGTAAGGGTTCAAACGGAACCCCCTGAAGAACTGAAAGAACTAAGTTGAGACTCCAAGGAGGAGTCAAAGGTTTGTAAACAGGCTTAATTCTAACCAGAGCCTGAACAAAGGCTTGAACATCTGGCACAGCTGCCAGCTTTTTGTGAAGTAACACAGACAAGGCAGAAATCTGTCCCTTCAGGGAACTAGCAGATAATCCTTTTTCCAATCCTTCTTGAAGGAAGGATAGAATCTTATGAATCTTAACCTTGTCCCAAGGGAATCCTTTAGATTCACACCAACAGATATATTTTTTCCAAATTTTGTGGTAAATCTTTCTAGTTACAGGCTTTCTGGCCTGAACAAGAGTATCGATAACAGAATCTGAGAACCCTCGCTTCGATAAGATCAAGCGTTCAATCTCCAAGCAGTCAGCTGGAGTGAAACCAGATTCGGATGTTCGAACGGACCCTGAACAAGAAGGTCTCGTCTCAAAGGTAGCTTCCAAGGTGGAGCCGATGACATATTCACCAGATCTGCATACCAAGTCCTGCGTGGCCACGCAGGAGCTATCAAGATCACCGACGCCCTCTCCTGATTGATCCTGGCTACCAGCCTGGGGATGAGAGGAAACGGCGGGAACACATAAGCTAGTTTGAAGGTCCAAGGTGCTACTAGTGCATCCACTAGAGCCGCCTTGGGATCCCTGGATCTGGACCCGTAGCAAGGAACTTTGAAGTTCTGACGAGAGGCCATCAGATCCATGTCTGGAATGCCCCACAGCTGAGTGACTTGGGCAAAGATTTCCGGATGGAGTTCCCACTCCCCCGGATGCAATGTCTGACGACTCAGAAAATCCACTTCCCAATTTTCCACTCCTGGGATGTGGATAGCAGACAGGTGGCAGGAGTGAGACTCCGCCCATAGAATGATTTTGGTCACTTCTTCCATCGCTAGGGAACTCCTTGTTCCCCCCTGATGGTTGATGTACGCAACAGTTGTCATGTTGTCTGATTGAAACCGTATGAACTTGGCCCTCGCTAGCTGAGGCCAAGCCTTGAGAGCATTGAATATCGCTCTCAGTTCCAGAATATTTATCGGTAGAAGAGATTCTTCCCGAGACCAAAGACCCTGAGCTTTCAGGGATCCCCAGACCGCGCCCCAGCCCATCAGACTGGCGTCGGTCGTGACGATGACCCACTCCGGTCTGCGGAATGTCATCCCTTGTGACAGGTTGTCCAGGGACAGCCACCAACGGAGTGAGTCTCTGGTCCTCTGATTTACTTGTATCTTCGGAGACAAGTCTGTATAGTCCCCATTCCACTGACTGAGCATGCACAGTTGTAATGGTCTTAGATGAATGCGCGCAAAAGGAACTATGTCCATTGCCGCTACCATCAAACCGATCACTTCCATGCACTGCGCTATGGAAGGAAGAGGAACGGAATGAAGTATCCGACAAGAGTCTAGAAGTTTTGTTTTTCTGGCCTCTGTCAGAAAAATCCTCATTTCTAAGGAGTCTATTATTGTTCCCAAGAAGGGAACCCTTGTTGACGGAGATAGAGAACTCTTTTCCACGTTCACTTTCCATCCGTGAGATCTGAGAAAGGCCAGGACAATGTCCGTGTGAGCCTTTGCTTGAGGAAGGGACGACGCTTGAATCAGAATGTCGTCCAAGTAAGGTACTACAGCAATGCCCCTTGGTCTTAGCACAGCTAGAAGGGACCCTAGTACCTTTGTGAAAATCCTTGGAGCAGTGGCTAATCCGAAAGGAAGCGCCACGAACTGGTAATGCTTGTCCAGGAATGCGAACCTTAGGAACCGATGATGTTCCTTGTGGATAGGAATATGTAGATACGCATCCTTTAAATCCACTGTGGTCATGAATTGACCTTCCTGGATGGAAGGAAGAATAGTTCGAATGGTTTCCATCTTGAACGATGGAACCTTGAGAAACTTGTTTAAGATCTTGAGATCTAAGATTGGTCTGAACGTTCCCTCTTTTTTGGGAACTATGAACAGATTGGAGTAGAACCCCATCCCTTGTTCTCTTAATGGAACAGGATGAATCACTCCCATTTTTAACAGGTCTTCTACACAATGTAAGAATGCCTGTCTTTTTATGTGGTCTGAAGACAACTGAGACCTGTGGAACCTCCCCCTTGGGGGAAGCCCCTTGAATTCCAGAAGATAACCTTGGGAGACTATTTCTAGCGCCCAAGGATCCAGAACATCTCTTGCCCAAGCCTGAGCGAAGAGAGAGAGTCTGCCCCCCACCAGATCCGGTCCCGGATCGGGGGCCAACATTTCATGCTGTCTTGGTAGCAGTGGCAGGTTTCTTGGCCTGCTTTCCCTTGTTCCAGCCTTGCATTGGTCTCCAAGCTGGCTTGGCTTGAGAAGTATTACCCTCTTGCTTAGAGGACGTAGCACTTTGGGCTGGTCCATTTCTACGAAAGGGACGAAAATTAGGTTTATTTTTTGCCTTGAAAGGCCGATCCTGAGGAAGGGCGTGGCCCTTACCCCCAGTGATATCAGAGATAATCTTTCAAGTCAGGGCCAAACAGCGTTTTCCCCTTGAAAGGAATGTTAAGTAGCTTGTTCTTGGAAGACGCATCAGCTGACCAAGATTTCAACCAAAGCGCTCTGCGCGCCACAATAGCATACCCAGAATTCTTAGCCGCTAACCTAGCCAATTGCAAAGTGGCGTCTAGGGTGAAAGAATTAGCCAATTTGAGAGCATTGATTCTGTCCATAATCTCCTCATAAGGAGGAGAATCACTATCGACCGCCTTTATCAGCTCATCGAACCAGAAACATGCGGCTGTAGCTACAGGGACAATGCATGAAATTGGTTGTAGAAGGTAACCCTGCTGAACAAACATCTTTTTAAGTAAACCTTCTAATTTTTTATCCATAGGATCTTTGAAAGCACAACTATCCTCTATGGGTATAGTGGTGCGTTTGTTTAAAGTGGAAACCGCTCCCTCGACCTTGGGGACTGTCTGCCATAAGTCCTTTCTGGGGTCGACCATAGGAAACAATTTTTTAAATATGGGGGGAGGGACGAAAGGAATACCGGGCCTTTCCCATTCTTTATTAACAATGTCCGCCACCCGCTTGGGTATAGGAAAAGCTTCTGGGAGCCCCGGGACCTCAAGGAACTTGTCCATTTTACATAGTTTCTCTGGGATGACCAACTTGTCACAATCATCCAGAGTGGATAATACCTCCTTAAGCAGAATGCGGAGATGTTCCAACTTAAATTTAAACGTAATCACATCAGGTTCAGCTTGTTGAGAAATGTTCCCTGAATCAGTAATTTCTCCCTCAGACAAAACCTCCCTGGCCCCATCAGACTGGGTTAGGGGCCCTTCAGAACCATTATTATCAGCGTCATCATGCTCTTCAGTATCTAAAACAGAGCAGTCGCGCTTACGCTGATAAGTGTTCATTTTGGCTAAAATGTTTTTGACAGAATTATCCATTACAGCCGTTAATTGTTGCATAGTAAGGAGTATTGGCGCGCTAGATGTACTAGGGGCTTCCTGAGTGGGCAAGACTCGTGTAGACGAAGGAGGGAATGATGCAGTACCATGCTTACTCCCCTCACTTGAGGAATCATCTTGGGCATCATTGTCACATAAATCACATTTATTTAAATGAATGGGAATTCTGGCTTCCCCACATTCAGAACACAGTCTATCTGGTAGTTCAGACATGTTAAACAGGCATAAACTTGATAACAAAGTACAAAAAAACGTTTTAAAATAAAACCGTTACTGTCACTTTAAATTTTAAACTGAACACACTTTATTACTGCAATTGCGAAAAAACATGAAGGAATTGTTCAAAATTCACCAAATTTTCACCAGTGTCTTAAAGCCTTAAAAGTATTGCACACCAAATTTGGAAGCTTTAACCCTTAAAATAACGGAACCGGAGCCGTTTTTAACTTTAACCCCTTTACAGTCCCTGGTATCTGCTTTGCTGAGACCCAACCAAGCCCCAAAGGGGAATACGATACCAAATGACGCCTTCAGAAAGTCTTTTCTAAGTATCAGAGCTCCTCTCACATGCGACTGCATGTCATGCCTCTCAAAAACAAGTGCGCAACACCGGCGCGAAAATGAGGCTCTGCCTATGATTTGGGAAAGCCCCTAAAGAATAAGGTGTCTAAAACAGTGCCTGCCGATATTATTATATCAAAATACCCAGAATAAATGATTCCTCAAGGCTAAATATGTGTTAATAATGAATCGATTTAGCCCAGAAAAAGTCTACAGTCTTAAAAAGCCCTTGTGAAGCCCTTATTTACGATCTTAATAAACATGGCTTACCGGATCCCATAGGGAAAATGACAGCTTCCAGCATTACATCGTCTTGTTAGAATGTGTCATACCTCAAGCAGCAAGAGACTGCTCACTGTTCCCCCAACTGAAGTTAATTGCTCTCAACAGTCCTGTGTGGAACAGCCATGGATTTTAGTGACGGTTGCTAAAATCATTTTCCTCATACAAACAGAAATCTTCATCTCTTTTCTGTTTCTGAGTAAATAGTACATACCAGCACTATTTCAAAATAACAAACTCTTGATTGAATAATAAAAACTACAGTTAAACACTAAAAAACTCTAAGCCATCTCCGTGGAGATGTTGCCTGTACAACGGCAAAGAGAATGACTGGGGTAGGCGGAGCCTAGGAGGGATCATGTGACCAGCTTTGCTGGGCTCTTTGCCATTTCCTGTTGGGGAAGAGAATATCCCACAAGTAAGGATGACGCCGTGGACCGGACACACCTATGTTGGAGAAATAGGGTGTTTAAAAATGAACCGTCTAACAATCCGTTACGTTTTTAGTGTAAATCAGCTAGACGATTTCTAATATGTATCAGCACCTCGCCTCAACAGCTCTGCTGAGGCGCCTACCTGCCCCCATGGTCCACCGACCACTCTCAGACACAAGTCCGGATCGATCCTACAACGCCCAAGACCGCCTGCTAAACTCGCAACCATGCGGTCTTGGCGTCACTAGCAACAGCTCCTACAGACAGGCTTTCCGGAAGTGAATGTACAATGCGCGGCTATTTTCCGAGCCTGTGTGCCAAAAGAAGCCCCGCCCTTCGTGGGCGTCACCTAAGCCATCCAAGGAGGAGCGTCGTAACCCTGCATAGCAGAACAGTACAAACAATTTTCAAACTTGTATGCTTGCCGTAACATGCGTTTGTCACCACTTGAAAGTCTGGCAAAGAACCCAAAAAACACACAGCCATGAACCGGAATCTCCAGTAAAACATCAGGCAGTGACCTATAGGGAGCCCTCACAGTAACAGTTCATTTCCAGACATGTGAAAATAATAAACTACAGTGTCCGTTGACATGACACGACAACCCCACACTCTGTTAACCAGGAAAGCCATTCCCAGAGAGTCTATGTTTTCCCCAACAGATTAAAGTACAGCCATTTCTAGATAGCAAGTGGCCCAGAAAAATAAAGACTGCACTTACCTCTATGCTGAGCGACAGCATGACATCTCACAGGATCAAGAGGTCTTCTCCCTCCTGTAGGTCTGTGGACACAGAAAGGCCTTAGTTAATATCTGCTAAGAGCATCATCACCAGAAGGGCCGCAGTAGTATGGGAGGCGCAGTGAAGTTTAAGTCCCACCAGTTCCCATTGCTTTAAAGCCACCTGTAGCTCTAGAGGCTGACAAGGAATATGGCTACACCCTATAGAAAAATAGCACTCACTGGTACCATTTTAAAAATAAACTCTTGATTGAAGAAACTAAACACCTCACTTTACCTCTTCCTATCACTAACAAAGGCAAAGAAAATGACTGGAGTGGGAGGAGAAGGGAGGAGCTATACACACACAGCTCTGCTGTGGTGCTCTTTGCCTCCTCCTGCTGAGCAGGAGGCGATATCCCACAAGGATGAAATCTGTGGACTCATTGTATCTTTTAAAATAAATAATCACTGGCTAAAATGCAAGTTTGTAAAAAGCACAGATAAGATGTAGTCTGCAAAGAGGTAATATTAACAGTATTGGTTAAAGTGAAAGTAAAGTCAAACAGACAGTTCGCTACCACTTAAAAGTATATTAAAAATAAAGTATAGTTTCATTCATCATTTTTTTAGAAACATTTTTCACATTTGTAATATACTTATTTATTGTGCCGTCGTCTACCCTCGCTCCTCCACCCGCATAAAAAAATTTTTTCGTTCAATCGTGACGTTATCATCCGTATCTAACGGATTGGGTCCCCCACTGGCGTCTCTTTCGGAATTGAAGACACCCACTTCCTCTATTGCGCATGCGTTAGAGATAAACCTCTATGCCACAAGATTTGCGCGTTCACATCTACCGCATGCGCACTGTGAGCCATAGTTCAATATTGATCGTCAACTGAATCAAAGCTTCTATTTCTGACATTCCGTAATTCTATATTCATAATAATTTATGTATATATACTAACGAGCACAAAATAAGTATTATCATACTTTAATAAGCAACAATAATGTTTATAAAAGAATTTGATATTAATCGCAATTAATTTAATAGAATACTAACTTTTAAATAAGATGTATTATTTCAAATACATGATAGATTAGCGCAAGTGTCATTTATGAGTTCATTCTTTGTAAATATAATTCATTTAATATCTTCATTTATATCAATCTCTATATATATACACGTTTAAATTACTTATATCATTTTTTTTTCTTCCTATAATATATAATCCTAAAGATATGAAAATAAATTTGATAAAAATTTTAAAATTTCATTCAGAACTGTTCATAATCTCTAAAGGAAATAAAAATCAATTGATTTATCTCTTAAAACTAAGAATTGCATACGCAAAGTTTCCTTTTTTTATTGTAACATAATTTAGTCTTTTTATATTAGCAATTAATTGATATTTTCTGAAAAGAAAGGTATGTAGAACATAACATAGATTTAAATAAATAATAAATATGTTACCGAAATGAAATGCTGAAAATAAAAGTATTTCTATATTATATTCAACTCATCCTAAAAAGCAATAAAGATTTTGGAATTTTTCTTTTGTTCATATCTTTATATAACTTATCTCTTGTTAAAACTATAAAAAGAAAATCATGAATACAAATTACATTATTTTACATCCATACTAACGAAGTTTTCAACATTGAATGCTGCTAATAACAGTTATTCTATATTATAGTCTAGTCACTCAAAAAATAACTATTTCTACAATCTTTTCTGTCTGAGCGAGAGATTCTTTATTACTTGCTCTGAACAATGAATTAAATGTTTCTCATAACAAGGAACAAATAATCTCTTGCTAAGAATGAAACGATTTTACAAATATTAATTTATTTTTTACTTGACTATAATGTCTTTTAGTAACAGCATTTCATTTTGCAAACATTGTTAGTATCGATGCAAAACAATATAATTTATCTGCATCCTGATTTGTTAAAGAAACTTAATCATTTGCTGATTATAATGAAATAAAATTGCAAGCTTAGAAATAAAAGTTCTCAAAATATATAGTTCATTTTTGGTTGACTTGACTATAATATATAATTCCATTTCTTTTCTGATTTCGATTTTTAAAACTGTTATTACTAATGCAAAGCAATGTTTTTTTCTCTGCATCCTTTTAATGAATACAGATTGCTTTGCTAAGAAAGAAAAGCATTTAAAACAATTTTTTCGTTTGAGATTGACCTGAATAATGTAGATTTACTTTTATTATGCACATTATTATTTATGCTAAGCAATCTGCTTTATCAGCATCCTTTGCTTCTAAGAAATTTTAATTTCATTCATGAAAAACAAAGGATGCAGATAAATCACATTACTTTCTATCAATACTAACGAACATTTCAAAATGAAAAGCTCATAAGAACAGCATATTAGTCTACTCCAGAAAAAAACAATAAATCTTTTTTAAATTCTTTTCTTAGCTAAAAAAAATCTTTATTACTTGCTCTAAGCAATGAATTACCAGTTTCTGATAACAAGGAACAAACTCAAACTCTTGAGAAGAAAGAAATGAGTTTACAAAGATTTATAGTATTTTTCTTGAGTAGACTAATATAGAATGGCTTTTATTAGCGTTAGATTTTGCAAACATTGTTATTGATGCAAAGCAATTTGCTCTATCGGCATTCTTGGCTTGTAATACATTTTAAATTCATGGCTGAATAACAAAGGATGCAGATAAATCACATTCCTTTTTCTCAATCCTAACGAAGTGTTCAAAATGAAATGCTGATAAGAACAGCACTTCCATAGTATTCTACTCAAGCAAAAATCAATAAATCTTTTTTATAATCTTATCTTTATTAGCAAGACTTTCTTTATTAGTTGCTCTAAGCAATAATTACCAGTTTCTGATAACAAGGAACAAACAATTGCTGTGTAAGAAAGAAATGAGTTTACAAATATATATTTTGTTTTTTCTTGAGTAGACTAATATAGAATGCCTTTTCTTATCAGAGTTACATTTTGCAAACATTGTTAGTATTGATGCAAAGCATTTTGTTTTATATGCATCCTTTGCTTGTAAGAAAATTTTAACTTCATTGCTAAAAATCAAAGGGTGCAGATAAATCACTTTCCTTTTTATCAATACTAACGAATATTTCAAAATGAAATGCTGATAAGAACAGCTATTTGTTATTATTCTACTCAAGAAAAAAGCAATAACTCTTTTTTAAAAAGTTTTAATTCTTAGCAAAACATTGTTTATTACTTGCTCTAAGCAATGAATTTACTTTTTATGATAACAATGAACAATCTCTTTCTAAGAAATAAACGATTTCACAAAGATTTATATTTTTTTGCCTTGACTATAGACTATAATATAGAATGCCTTTGATTATCAGCTTTTTATTTTGCAAACATCATTAGTCTTGAAGCAAAGCAATGTTATTAATCTGCATCCTGTTTTTTTCTATAAAATATTAATTATTGCTGATATCAAGTAAACCAAATTGCAAGCTAATAAAACAAAGTTTAGATTTATTTTATCCATTGTAAAGAAATAGCCTTTTTCTTGCGCTCCCCTCTTCTTCTTATATATTATTAATATAATTGATATAATGGTTTTCATTTATTACTTTTACCAAATCTAATTTATTCATAGTTTGATCATATATACAGTGTGTTATAATAGCTACATGGATCCGCTATAGAATGTTCATTATTTCACAATTGCATTGCCACCATCAGTGATATTGTTCTGTTTCTCTGTGTCTATAAATGTATCAGTGTTTTTATTATTCATATATTCTCAGTTTAGCTACACACATGTATCCATGCTTTAAAATGTAATCGATATTAATTGTATATAATAAAGTTTATATTTATTTTATACATTTTAAAGAAATAGCCTTTTTCTTGCGCTCCCCTCTTCTTCTTATATATTAGTCTTGTAATTTATAATAAAATGAAAATAAATAACAAATAGTTTTAAAATACATGTACAGCCTTGTGCAAACACCAAGATAAAAATATATACAATGCCAATAGATTTATTAATAGATTTCAATCTTTAAAAAATAATAATAAAAAAGGCAAATAAAGAGATTGTTATCAAATTCCTTATTGATATCAAATTATAATGAATAATATTGGATATATATATTACATATTATTTATACTTAATCAGTTTCTAGTATATTGCTTAACAATAATAATCAAATTTGCTCGTTGTGGTCTATAGGGGATTCTATGAAAGACGCTATGCTTCTCAGTCCGATATTACAGAACAGAGTGCACTGCTGAATGGCTAAAGTGATTCATTGATATAATGCATCGGAGTGTAGATGGTAGAATTGCGCATGCGCATAGTTCTACAGATCGAGAACGTGCACGCTTAGTTACGCTAACAGCGGTTAGGAGCGCATAACTCATTTACAGAGACAAAGCCGGAAGAATGCGAGGGGGAGGAGGAAGCTGCGAAAAAAGGGTCTGAATAAAGATAAGATTTATTTGAAAGCAATGGTATTATGAAAAAACAAAGTTAGCGACTAGGATGTTGGTCACATTATATGTTAAAAAATGCATTGAACTAAGAAAAACTTTACTTTCACTTTAAGCAAAACTGGGGAATGGGTAATAAAGGGATTTTCTTTTCAATGGAATGGAGAGTCCACAATTCCATACATTCCCGTTGTGAAATTTACAGCTTGGCCAACAGGAGGCAAAACACAGCAGCCAGAGCTTAAGTATCCTGCCACTACCCAGTCATTCTTTGCCTTTAACCCTCTATAACTAGGAGGAAGTGAAGACTGTGCTCTGAAGAAAATGGTCCATTAATGGGTAGCTTCCCTTTTAATATAGTACTGGGGTTAAAGCTGTGTCCATAAAAACCTCTTTAGAAAGAGTATTGGTAGCTGTTGGAAGTCGCAGAGAACTTCTGTCCTCCTCCAACAATCTGTGCCAACACCACACCTGGCAACTAGTGTTACACTGCTTTCCTTCCCTGTTAGAAGTTTGGATTAAGCGGTCAGACCTGGAAGGCTGTGTCTGCATCACAGCAATGAACCTCTGAGGTAAACCCCATTTTTCCCCCTCTTACTAAGGATTTTTCTGAGACAACAGATTAGTGACCAGTTGGGAACCTATTACCTCACAAAGGGAAAGGGGCGATTAATGGATCAAGTGGACACTAATGGGCCTGATTATTTATTTATATATTTATTTATATATTTATTTATATATATATTTATATATATATTTATATATATATTTTTATATATATATATATATATATATATATATATATATATATATATATATATATATATATATATATATATATATATATATATATATATATATAGTGGTGAATTTATTCTCTTATTGAGATAAAAGGTTGTTAAAAGGTGGGGGGGGGGGGTGTATTGTAAGACTGTTTGCCCGATCAAATAACACAAGGATAAGGACCGGGGACCCCACACAGTACATCAGATACTTTCCCTTTTTATTACACTTTAGGGAAAAGCTTTTAGCTCCCGGTCACTTTGACATGCTTTTTTCCTGTTTGGGGCAAATGTTATGGCAGCGCAATCTCACACACTATTACAGTAGCAGAGGGTATCTATTATGTACAAGTCTGTCTTCATATGTCCTAGTCAGACCGCTAGATTTTTTCTACTTTCGAGCTCTCTCAACAGCTCATTACTTGCGCAGGAGTTTTTCCCCACCTTGACATTTTTACATCCACTTCTCGCCACTAGGCTGTGGACTGCGGCATTTTTCGCGTACGCGCCTGAAGGTTTCTAATCTTTCAAGATGAGCGTATGTATGCTTCTAGTCCTTACATATTTTTCAAAATTTTACAAGTGTTTGCCTCAGCTGAGGCTTCTTTTGGGAGAAAGGTTCTTCTAGCGGTGGTGCCTTCAATTTAGGTCCTCATGACTGTTCTCTCTCCCTGTCCATTCTGTGACCTCTCTGACTTGGGTATTGGTTTCCCAACAGTAATGAATGGAAACATGGACTCTCCATGCCAGGAAAGAATATAATTTATCAGGTAAGCATAACATTTTTTTATTTTAATCAAACATTTTTCAAGTAGACTGTCACTTTAAACAAAGCCAGCTTTACTGGAAAGGAAACAAAATCAGTCTGCACCACATAAGCATCTCTAGGGTATTGTACTGTTTCTGTAAAAACAATGGGCAAAAAAAAAAATTCCTCCCCATGTTTCAGTAACAAGACCCTATATATTTTAGGGAATGGGGTCATCTATATGTGTTGGTTGGTGCGATACATGTGAGCTAGTTCAGTATAGCCAGGGGGCAACTTACAGTTTAAGCTCCTCCTGCTTGCGTTTTTTTTCTTCTTGCACCTTTTGTTTGCGCAACAGCTCAGTCTCCTCTTTTTTGCGCAGAGCTTCTTGCTTCAAACGTTCCTTTTCCTGATATGATGCGAGAAAATGATTACATTAAATAGCCTTTATTATCAGTTACACACAAGTGTAAAACCCCAGTGAACCCAACGGTTTAGTATGAAAAGCCAACACCCTTTCAGCACCCAGAAAATATAAACCCAATCTCCACCAACACCAGTGACGGCTGCATAAATCATGTTTCTTACCTCAATCTGATGAGAAATGGGGAGAGAAAAATAAAGTTTACTTAGAACCCCAAAATAATGTTATATTTAAAAAACAAAAAAGCTGTCATGGGACTGACTCAGTAAGGTATTGCACTGTATTCAGTATTTTACTCAACCAGGTTATATTTATCCACAAATTTTATTTGTGTTGGTCTTTTTGCATGGGGGGGTGGGGGTGCAACAAATGTGACTCAAAGACGCTAATCCAGGAATATAAAAAAAAGTTAACAAAAAAAAAAAAAAAAAAAAAGGTAAAATTGTATATCCTGCAACAGGATGATTAATGATGCCGGTCACTCCCTAACCAATACGGATTTACTGAGGATAGGGACATGCCTCTATTTTAAAGCCCAAAAGATACAAAAGAAAATGGCTAGCATCCCATTAACACATAAATAAGGGTCAGTGAAAGCCAAAATAACCTCAAAAAACAGAATTTATGCTTACCTGATAAATTACTCTCTTGTGGTGTATCCAGTCCACGGATTCATCCTTTACTTGTGGGATATTCTCCTTCCTAACAGGAAGTGGCAAAGAGAGCACACCGCAGAACTGTCCATATAGTTCCCCCTCTAGCTCCACCCCCCAGTCATTCGACCGGAGGTTAGGAAGAAAAAGGAGAAACCATAGGGTGCAGTGGTGACTGTAGTTTAGACTAAAAATCTACCCGACTAAGAGCCAGGGCGGGCCGTGGACTGGATACACCACAAGAGAAAGTAATTTATCAGGTAAGAATAAATTCTGTTTTCTCTTGTAAGGTGTATCCAGTCCATGAATTCATCCTTTACTTGTAGGATACCAATTCCAAAGCTTTAGGACACGGATGAAGTGAGTGAACAAGACAGGAACCTTAAAACGGAAGGCACCACTGCTTGTAAAACCTCTCTCCCTAAAAATAGCCTCCAAAGAAGCAAAAGTATCGAAATTGTAAAATTTGGAAAAAGTATGCAGCGAAGACCAAGTCGCTGCCTTACAAATCTGTTCAACAGAAGCCTCATTTTTAAAAGCCCATGTGGAAGCCACTGCTCTGGTAGAATGAGCAGCAATTGTTTCAGGAGGCTGCTGGCCAGCAGTCTCATAGGCCAGACGGATAATGCTTTTCAGCCAAAAGGAAAGAGGTAGCAGTCACCTTCTGACCTCTCCTCTTACCAGAATAGATGACAATGAAGTTGTTTGTCTGAAATCCTTAGTTGCTTGTAAATAGAACTTTAAAGCACGAACCACATCAAGATTGTGTAACAGACGTTCCTTCTTCGAAGGAGGATTAGGACACTGAGAAGGAACAACAATTTCCTGATTAATATTCTTATTAGACACAACCTGAGTAAGAAAACCGGGTTTGGTACGCAAAACTACCTTATCTGCGTGGACCACCAAATAAGGTGAGTCACAATGCAAAGCAGATAACTCTGAAACTCTTTGAGCAGAAGAGATAGCTACCAGAAACAAAACTTTCCAAGATAAAAGTTTAATATCTATGGAATGTAAGGGTTCAAACGGAACCCCTTGCAGAACTGAAAGAACTAAATTCAGACTCCATGGCGGAGCCACAGGTTTATAGACCGGCTTGATTCTGACTAAAGCCTGACTAAATGCTTGAACGTCCGATACCTCTGCCAGACGTTTGTGTAAAAGGACAAAGCAGATATCTGTCCTTTTAAGGAACTAGATGATAATCCTTTCTCCAATCCTTCTTGGAGAAAGGACAATATCCTGGGAATCCTAAACTTACTCCATGAGTAACCCTTGGATTCGCACCAACAAAGATATTTTTGCCAAATCTTATGGTAGATTTTCCTGGTGACAGGCTTTCTAGCCTGAATCAGGGTATCGATAACAGACTCAGAGAAACCACGCCTAGATAGAATTAGGTGTTCAATCTCCAAGCAGTCAGACTCAGAGAAATTAGATTTGGATGTTTGAAAGGACCTTGAAGTAGAAGGTCCTGCCTCATTTGCAGAGTCCAAGGTGGAACGGATGACATGTCCACTAGGTCTGCATACCAAGTCCTGCGTGGCTACGCAGGCGCTATTAGAATCACCGACGCCCTCTCCTGCTTGATCCTGGCAACCAGATGAGGAAGGAGAGGAAACACATAGGCCAGATTGAACGACCAAGGCGCTGCTAAAGCATCTATCAACAGCGCCTGGGGATCCCGGGACCTGGACCCGTAAAGAGGAAGTTTGGCATTCTGACGGGACGCCATCAGATCCAATTCTGGAGTGCCCCATAGCTGAGCAAATACCTCAGGGTGGCGTTCCCACTCCCCCGGATGAAAAGTCTGACTTAGAAAATCCGCTTCCCAGTTGTCTACTCCTGGGATGTGAATTGCTGAGAGGTGGCAAGAGTGATCCTCCGCCCACCTGATTATTTTGGTAACTTCCATCATTGCTAGGGAACTCCTTGTTCCCCCCCTTGATGGTTGATGTAAGCTACAGTCGTGATGTTGTCCGACTGAAATCTGATGAATTTGGCCGCAGCTAGCTGAGGCCATGCCTGAAGAGCGTTGAATATCGCCCTCAGTTCCAGAATGTTTATCGGGAGAAGAGCTTCTTCCCGAGACCATAAGCCCTGAGCTTTCAGGGAGTCCCAGACTGCACCCCAGCCCAACAGACTGGCGTCGGTCGTTACGATGATCCACTCTGGTCTGCGGAAACACATTCCCTGAGCCAGGTGATCCTGAGACAACCACCAGAGAAGAGAATCTCTGGTCCCCTGGTCCAACTGTATTAGTAGTTAAAAGTTAACATTCTGACCTCCGCCAGAAATATTTTCATTTCTACCGAGTCTATTAGTGATCCTAGGAAGGGAACTCTTGTGAGGGGGGAGAGAGAACTGATGTTCACCTTCCACCCGTGAGACCTCAGAAAGGCCACTACAATTTCCGTGTGAGACTTGGCTCTTTGGAAAGTCGACGCCTGAATTAATATGTCTAGATAAAGCGCCACTGCTATGCCCCGCGGCCTTAGCACCGCCAGGAGGGACCCTAGCACCTTTGTGAAAATTCTGGGAGCAGTGGCCAACCCGAAAGGGAGAGCCACAAACTGATAATGCTTGTCCAGAAAAGCGAACCTGAGAAACTGGTGATGATCTTTGTGGATAGGAGTGTGTAAATACGCATCCTTTAGATCCATGTTAGTCATATATTGACCCTCCTGGATCAAAGGTAAGATTGTCCGAATGGTCTCCATCTTGAATGATGGGACTCTGAGGAATTTGTTTAGAATTTTGAGATCCAGGATCGGTCTGAAAGTTCCTTCTTTTTTGGGAACCACAAACAGGTTTGAGTAAAACCCCAGCCCTTGTTCCGCAATTGGAACTGGGTGGATCACTCCCATTGTATGTAGGTCTTCTACACAGCGTAAGAACACCTCTTTCTTTGTCGTGTCTGTAGATAGACGAGAAATATGGAACCTTCCCCTTGGAGGAGAGTCCTTGAATTCTAGAAGATATCCCTGGGATACAATCTCTAAGGCCCAGGGATCGTGTACGTCTCTTGTCCAGGCCTGAGCGAGGAGAGAGAGTCTGCCCCCTACTAGATCCGGTCCCGGATCGGGGGCTACCCCTTCATGCTGTCTTGGGGGCAGCTGCAGGCTTCTTGGCCTGTTTACCCTTGTTCCAGCCCTGGTAAGGTTTCCAGGCTGCCCTGGGTTGTGAAGTGTTACCCTCTTGCTTCGCAGCAGGGGAGGATGAAGCGAGACCGCTCCTGAAATTTCGAAAGGAACGAAAATTATTTTGTTTGTTCTTTGTCTTAAAGGATTTGTCCTGAGGGAGAGCATGGCCTTTTCCCCCAGTGATTTCTGAGATAATCTCTTTCAATTCAGGCCCGAAAAGGGTCTTTCCTTTGTTCAGCAGTTTGGATTTTGACGACACATCGGCCGATCAAGACTTGAGCCATAGCGCCCTGCGCGCCAGAATGGCAAAACCTGAATTCTTTGCCGCTAACTTAGCTAGTTGGAAAGCGGCATCTGTCATAAGAATTAGCGAGCTTAAGAGCCTTAATTCGGTCCATAATATCCTCATATGAGGTCTCCGTCTGGAGCGCATCTTCCAGCGCCTCGAACCAGAAAGCAGCTGCAGTAGTTACAGGAACAATGCACGCTATAGGTTGAAGAAAACCTTGTTGAACAAAAATTTTCTTAAGTAAACCCTCTAATTTTTTATCCATAGGGTCTTTAAAAGCACAACTGTCCTCAATTGGTACGGTTGTGCGTTTAGCAAGTGATGAAACAGCCCCCTCCACCTTAAGTCCCGCGTGGTGTCAGATATGGGGAACATTTTCTTAAAAACAGGAGGGGGAACAAACGGAATACCTGGTTTATCCCACTCCCTAGTTACTATATCCGCAATCCTCTTAGGGACCGAGAACACATCAGTGTAAACAGGAACTTCTAGGTACTTGTCCATTTTACACAATTTCTCTGGGACCACCAAAGGGTCACAGTCATCCAGAGTAACTAATACCTCCTTGAGTAATAAGCGGAGGTGTTCTAGTTTAAATTTAAAGGACAACGTATCTGAGTCTGTCTGAGGAGCAACCTTTCCCGAATCGGAAACTACTCCCTCAGACAGCACATCCCTCGCCCCCATTTCAGAGCGTTGTGAGTGTATATCTGATACGGCTACTGAAGTGTCAGAATGCTCATAATCTGTTCTTAAAACAGAGCTATCACGCTTGGCAGGTAACACGGGCAGCTTAGATAAAAATACTGAGAGGGTATTATCCATAACTGCTGCCAAATCTTGTAAGGTAAAAGTTAGACACGCTAGAGGTGCTAAGCGTCGCTTGAGCGGGCGTAACTGGTTATGACACTTGGGGGACAGGTCAACGGGCTAACCTCATTACCTTCTGTCTGAGAATCATCTTGGGCCACATTTTTAAGTGCAACAATATGGTCTTTAAAATTTATAGACATATCAGTACACGTGGGACACATTTTGAGAGGGGGTTCCACCATGGCTTCTAAGCACATTGAACAAGAATTTTCCTTGGTGACAAACATGTTTAAACAGACTAATAGTAAGACAAACAGGCTTAGAAATCACATTAATCAAGCAAAAACACACTTTGCAAAAAAAGTTACTGTGCCTTTAAGAAAAAAAAAGGCACACAATTTTCCAAAACCGTGAAAAAAGCACCAAACTTTCTGAAATTTTCACAGTATGTACCTAAAGCATTGGTAAGTTTGCACAGCTAGCAAAAAATAAATAAATCGATTAACCCCTTAATGCCCAAACCGGATCAATAGTAAGCTAACAGACCGGTTAAAACAAATTTAGCACCTTGCCACAGCTCTGCTGTGGCCCTACCTTCCCTTAGGAGTCTGATTTATGGGGAAAAAGCTTCTTATGGGTCCTCAAATTGTAGCAGGAGCCACCATGTGAACACAGCCTGAAGATCTAGTCCATCTAACTGCACATCTGAGGCGCAAAATGTGCCCCTCCCACCTTACTCTGGTGCTGTGAGGCCTAAAGAAACACTCCTAGGAGTTATAATACTAGCCATGTGGGTAACAACCCCTGAAAGTGTCTCAAAAATGATGTGTATAAGTAAAAACCGTTTGCCATAAAAAAAAAAACATAATTTATGCTTACCTGATAAATTCCTTTCTTCTGTTGTGTGATCAGTCCACGGGTCATCATTACTTCTGGGATATAACTCCTCCCCAACAGGAAATGCAAGAGGATTCACCCAGCAGAGCTGCATATAGCTCCTCCCCTCTACGTCAGTCCCAGTCATTCGACCAAGAAACAACGAGAAAGGAGTAACCAAGGGTGAAGTGGTGACTGGAGTATAATTTAAAAGATATTTACCTGCCTTAAAACAGGGCGGGCCGTGGACTGATCACACAACAGAAGAAAGGAATTTATCAGGTAAGCATAAATTATGTTTTCTTCTGTTATGTGTGATCAGTCCACGGGTCATCATTACTTCTGGGATACCAATACCAAAGCAAAAGTACACGGATGACGGGAGGGATAGGCAGGCTCATTATACAGAAGGAACCACTGCCTGAAGAACCTTTCTCCCAAAAATAGCCTCCGAAGAAGCAAAAGTGTCAAATTTGTAAAATTTGGAAAAAGTATGAAGCGAAGACCAAGTTGCAGCCTTGCAAATCTGTTCAACAGAGGCCTCATTCTTAAAGGCCCAAGTGGAAGCCACAGCTCTAGTGGAGTGAGCTGTAATTCTTTCAGGAGGCTGCTGTCCAGCAGTCTCATAGGCTAAACGTATTATGCTACGAAGCCAAAAAGAGAGAGAGGTAGCAGAAGCTTTTTGACCTCTCCTCTGTCCAGAGTAAACGACAAACAAGGAAGAAGTTTGGCGAAAATCTTTAGTTGCCTGCAAGTAGAACTTGAGGGCACGAACTACATCCAGATTGTGTAAAAGACGTTCCTTCTTTGAAGAAGGATTTGGACACAAGGATGGGACAACAATCTCTTGATTGATGTTCCTGTTAGTGACTACCTTAGGTAAGAACCCAGGTTTAGTACGCAGAACTACCTTGTCTGAGTGAAAAATCAGATAAGGGGAATCACAATGTAAGGCTGATAACTCAGAGACTCTTCGAGCCGAGGAAATAGCCATTAAAAACAGAACTTTCCAAGATAACATTTTTATATCAATGGAATGAAGGGGTTCAAACGGAACACCCTGTAAAACGTTAAGAACTAAGTTTAAACTCCATGGTGGAGCAACAGCTTTAAACACAGGCTTGATCCTAGCTAAAGCCTGACAAAAGGACTGGACGTCTGGATTTTCTGACAGACGTCTGTGTAACAAGATGGACAGAGCTGAAATCTGTCCCTTTAATGAACTAGCTGATAAACCCTTTTCTAAACCTTCTTGTAGAAAAGACAATATCCTAGCGATCCTAACCTTACTCCAGGAGTAACCTTTGGATTCGCACCAGTATAGGTATTTCCGCCATATTTTATGGTAAATCCTTCTGGTAACAGGCTTCCTAGCCTGAATCAGGGTATCAATAACCGACTCAGAAAAACCACGTTTTGATAAAATCAAGCGTTCAATTTCCAAGCAGTCAGCTTCAGAGAAGTTAGATTTTGATGTTTGAATGGACCCTGTATCAGAAGGTCCTGTCTCAGAGGTAGAGACCAAGGCGGACAGGATGACATGTCCACTAGATCTGCATACCAAGTCCTGCGTGGCCAAGCAGGTGCTATTAGAATTACTGATGCTCTCTCCTGTTTGATTTTGGCAATCAATCGAGGAAGCAGCGGGAAGGGTGGAAACACATAAGCCATCCTGAAGTTCCAAGGTGCTGTCAAAGCATCTATCAGAACTGCTCCCGGATCCCTGGATCTGGACCCGTAGCGAGGAAGTTTGGCGTTCTGGCGAGACGCCATGAGATCTATCTCTGGTTTGCCCCAACGTCGAAGTATTTGGGCAAAGACCTCCGGATGAAGTTCCCACTCCCCCGGATGAAGAGTCTGGCGACTCAAGAAATCCGCCTCCCAGTTCTCCACTCCCGGGATGTGGATTGCTGACAGGTGGCAAGAGTGAGACTCTGCCCAGCGAATTATCTTTGATACTTCCATCATTGCTAGGGAGCTTCTTGTCCCTCCCTGATGGTTGATGTAAGCTACAGTCGTGATGTTGTCCGACTGAAACCTGATGAACCCCCGAGTTATTAACTGGGGCCAAGCCAGAAGGGCATTGAGAACTGCTCTCAATTCCAGAATGTTTATTGGAAGGAGACTCTCCTCCTGATTCCATAGTCCCTGAGCCTTCAGAGAATTCCAGACAGCGCCCCAACCTAGTAGGCTGGCGTCTGTTGTTACAATTGTCCAGTCTGGCCTGCTGAATGGCATTCCCCTGGACAGGTGTGGCCGATGAAGCCACCATAGAAGAGAATTTCTGGTCTCTTGATTCAGATTCAGAGTAGGGGACAAATCTGAGTAATCCCCATTCCACTGACTTAGCATGCATAGTTGCAGCGGTCTGAGGTGTAGGCGTGCAAAAGGTACTATGTCCATTGCCGCTACCATTAAGCCGATCACCTCCATGCATTGAGCTACTGACGGGTGTTGAATGGAATGAAGGACGCGGCATGCATTTTGAAGTTTTGTTAACCTGTCTTCTGTCAGGTAAATCTTCATTTCTACAGAATCTATAAGAGTCCCCAAGAATGGAACTCTTGTGAGAGGAAAGAGAGAACTCTTCTTTTCGTTCACTTTCCATCCATGCGACCTTAGAAATGCCAGAACTAACTCTGTATGAGACTTGGCAGTTTGAAAGCTTGAAGCTTGTATTAGAATGTCGTCTAGGTACGGAGCTACCGAAATCCCTCGCGGTCTTAGTACCGCTAGAAGGGCACCCAGAACCTTTGTGAAGATTCTTGGAGCCGTAGCCAATCCGAATGGAAGAGCTACAAACTGGTAGTGCCTGTCTAAGAAGGCAAACCTTAGATACCGGTGATGATCTTTGTGGATCGGTATGTGAAGGTAAGCATCCTTTAAATCCACTGTGGTCATGAACTGACCCTCTTGGATCATGGGTAAAATAGTCCGAATAGTTTCCATTTTGAACGATGGAACTCTTAGGAATTTGTTTAGAGTCTTTAAATCTAAGATTGGCCTGAAAGTTCCCTCTTTTTTGGGAACCACAAACAGGTTTGAGTAGAACCCTTGTCCTTGTTCCGACCACGGAACCGGATGGATCACTCCCATTGTTAACAGATCTTGTACGCAGCGTAGAAACGCTTCTTTCTTTATCTGGTTTGTTGACAACCTTGACAGATGAAATCTCCCTCTTGGGGGAGATAATTTGAAGTCTAGAAGGTATCCCTGAGATATGATCTCTAGTGCCCAGGGATCCTGAACATCTCTTGCCCAGGCCTGGGCGAAGAGAGAGAGTCTGCCCCCTACTAGATCCGGTCCCGGATCGGGGGCTCTCGGTTCATGCTGTCTTTGGGGCAGCAGCAGGTTTCCTGGCCTGCTTGCTTTTGTTCCAGGACTGGTTAGGCTTCCAGCCTTGCCTGTAACGAGCAACAGCTCCTTCCTGTTTTGGTGCAGTGGAGGTTGATGCTGCTCCTGTTTTGAAATTCCGAAAGGGACGAAAATTAGACTGTCTAGCCTTAGCTTTGGCCTTGTCTTGAGGTAGGGCGTGGCCCTTACCTCCCGTAATGTCAGCGATAATTTCTTTCAAACCGGGCCCGAATAAGGACTGCCCCTTGAAAGGTATATTAAGTAATTTGGACTTAGAAGTAACATCAGCTGACCAGGATTTTAGCCACAGTGCCCTGCGTGCCTGTATGGCGAATCCTGAGTTCTTAGCCGTAAGTTTGGTTAAATGTACTACGGCCTCCGAAATGAAAGAATTAGCTAGTTTAAGGACTCTAAGCCTGTCCGTAATGTCGTCTAGCGTAGAGGAACTAAGGTTCTCTTCCAGCGACTCAATCCAAAATGCTGCCGCAGCCGTAATCGGCGCGATACATGCAAGGGGTTGTAATATAAAACCTTGTTGAACAAACATTTTCTTAAGGTAACCCTCTAATTTTTTATCCATTGGATCTGAGAAAGCACAGCTATCCTCCACCGGGATAGTGGTACGCTTAGCTAAAGTAGAAACTGCTCCCTCCACCTTGGGGACCGTTTGCCATAAGTCCCGAGTGGTGGCGTCTATTGGAAACATCTTTCTAAATATTGGAGGGGGTGAGAACGGCACACCGGGTCTATCCCACTCCTTAGTAACAATTTCAGTTAGTCTCTTAGGTATAGGAAAAACGTCAGTACTCGCCGGTACCGCAAAGTATTTATCCAACCTACACAGTTTCTCTGGTATTGCAACAGTGTTACAATCGTTGAGAGCTGCTAAGACCTCCCCTAGTAGTACACGGAGGTTCTCCAATTTAAATTTAAAATTTGAAATATCTGAGTCCAATCTGTTTGGATCAGAACCGTCACCCACAGAATGAAGCTCTCCGTCCTCATGCTCTGCGAGCTGTGACGCAGTATCAGACATGGCCCTAGCATTGTCAGCGCACTCTGTTCTCACCCCAGAGTGATCACGCTTGCCTCTTAGTTCAGGTAATTTAGACAAAACTTCAGTCATAACAGTAGCCATATCTTGTAATGTTATCTGTAATGGCCGCCCAGATGTACTAGGCGCCAAAATATCACGCACCTCCCGGGCGGGAGATGCAGGTACTGTCGCGTGAGGCGAGTTAGTCGGCATAACTCTCCCCTCGCTGTTTGGTGAAATTTGTTCACATTGTACAGATTGACTTTTATTTAAAGTAGCATCAATACAGTTAGTACATAAATTTCTATTGGGCTCCACCTTGGCATTGGAACAAATGACACAGATATCTTCCTCTGAGTCAGACATGTTTAACACACTAGCAAAAAACTTACAACTTGGTTATAATCTTTTTTAGCAAAAAACGTACTGTGCCTCAAAGAGGTACTAACGATTAAATGACAGTTGAAATAATGAACTGAAAAACAGTTATTGCATCAAATTTTAAAACAACACAACTTTTAGCAAAGGTTTGTTCCCATTAGTAAAAAACAACACTAATTAAATTTGTACATAAGAAAACAAAACAACGTTTTTTATACACAGTCACTATAAGAATTCTCACAGCTCTGCTGAGAGAATTTACCTCCCTTCAAAGAAGTTTGAAGACCCCTGAGATCTGTCAGAAATGAACCGGATCATGCAGGACATATAAAAGTAGCTGACTGGAATTTTTTGATGCGTAGCAAAGAGCGCCAAAAACGGCCCCTCCCTCTCCCACACAGCAGTGAA
>NC_069505.1:182372647-182427647 GCF_027579735.1 Bombina bombina
TACTTTCTACTGTAAATCTCCCTCCTGTGCTACCTCACTCACCTCACTTTAATTGTGTCTTCATCTACGGAGCTCTGGTCTGTAGGAACAAAGACAAAATGAAGTACCCTGAGCTTTAATTAGTTGCAATGAGAATTTTACAGGTTTTTGTTTAGTATAAACAGGAACCGTTCAGCCGTTTTACATAAACTCACAACATTTTAAAGTTAGGAGTCTTTACATAACATTAAGACTCATTCATCAACAACCGTTCCAAATAGATGCGTCTCAACACTTTAGATAAAAATATTGTAATAGAAGTGTTTTACTAAACCCTTTTCATGTATTTCTATGAAGCTTAACAAAGAAACTTAAATTAACGTTAAAGGGATGAATTTAAGAGCCATTTTACTACATAATTAAAGGGACACAATTCAGACAGATTAAACTTGCATGCTTTAATTTACTTATCTTTGTTCTCTTGGTATCTTGTTGAAAAGCAGGGATGTAAGCTTAGAAGTACGAACATGTCTGGGGTACTTTAGCAGCAGTTTATTGCTCTTGCTCATGGATAACATTCTTGCAAGATGGCAGCACTATATTCTGTACTGTAGCGCTCCAAACACTAAACCCAAATTTTTTCCTTTCGTGAATCAGAGCAGCAATTTTAAGCAACTTTCTAATTTACTCCTATTAAAATTGTCTTCATTCTCTTGGTATCTTTATTTTAAAAGCAAGAAAGTTAAGCTGCCGGCCCATTTTGATGAACAACCTGGGTTGTTCCTGCTGATTGGTGGATAAAATCACCCAAACAAGTGCTGTCCAGTGGACTGAACCAAAAATTGTCTGGCTCCTTAGCTTAGATGCCTTTTTCAAATAAAGATAGCATGAGAAGAAAATTTAATAGGAGTAAATTAGAAAGTTGCTGCTATATCTGAAGCACGAAAAAAATGTATGCTTACCTGATAAATTTATTTCTTTAAGACACGATGAGTCCACGGATCATCTTAATTACTAATGGGATATTCACCTCCTGGTCAGCAGGAGGCAAAGAGCACCACAGCAGAGCTGTTAAATAGCTCCTCCCTTCCCTCCCACTCCAATCATTTCGACCGAAGTTAGGAAGAGAAAGGAAAAGCCAAGATGCTGAGTTGTCTGAAGTCTACAATAACCCACAACCTGACAAAAAAAACCAAAAACTAAAAACGAACAGGGCGGGCTGTGGACTCATCGTGTCAAAAAAGAAATACATTTATCAGGTAAGCATAAATTCTCTTTATGACATGAGTCCACGGATCATCTTAATTGCTAATGGGATTCAATACCCAAGCTAGAGTACACAGATGATACGGGAGGGACAAGACAGGGAACCTAAACAGAAGGCACCACTGCTTGAAGAACCTGTCTTCCAAAAACAGCCTCAGCCGAGACAAAATTGTAAAATTTGTAAACTTTGAAAAAGTGTGAAGAGAAGACCAAATAGCAGCCTTGCAAATCTGTTCCACAGAAGCTACATTTTTGAATGCCCATGAGGAAGCAACAGCCCTCATTGGAAGGAGCCGTAACACTCGCGGGAGGCTGCTGTCCATCAGTCTCATATGCAAAACGTAGGATACCCTTCAGTCAAAAAGACAGAAGTAGCCGTAGCTTTCTGTCCCTTGCGTTTTCCAGAGAAAACACAAGCAAAGAGGAAGACTGACGAAAGTCCTAGTCGCCTGCAGGCAAAAATTTAAAGCACGGATCACGTCCAAATTGTGCATAAGTCCTTCCTTCTTAGGAGGATTAGGACACAAGGAAGGCACAACTATCTCCTGATTAATGTTCCGATCAGAAACAACCTTAAGAAGAAATCCTAATTTGGTACGTAAAACTACCTTATCTGAACGGAAAATAAGATAAGACTCATACTGTAATGCAGAGAGTTCTGACACACTCAGAGCAGAAGAGATAGCAAAAAGAAATAAAACTTTCCAAGATAACAACTTAATATCTAAGGAATGCATAAGCTCAAATTGAGCCCCTTGAAGAACCTTGAAAACTAAAATTAAGACTCCATGGAGGAGTAACTGGTTTAAACACAGGCCTGATCCTGACCAAGGCCTGACAAAATTATTGTACATTTGGGACATCCGCCAGCCGTTTGTGTAACAAAATAGATAAGGCTGAGATATAACCCTTTAGGGAACTTGTCTATAAACCTTTCTCCGACCCTTCTTAGAGAAAAGACAAAATTCTAGGAATCCTAATTCTACTCCATGATTAGACCTTGGATTCACACCAATAGAGATATTTACGCCAAATCTTTTGGTAAAACCTTCTAGTTACAGCTTACGAGCATGAAACATGGTCTCTATAACCGAGTCCGAAAACCCCTGCTTGGATAAAATTAAGCATTCAATCTCCAAGCAGTCAGCTTCAGATAAACTAGATTTGAGTGAAGGAGGGACCCTTAAATTAGAAGGCCCCTCCTCAACAGAAGTCTCCCATGTGGGAGAAAAGACATGACCACCAGATATGCATACCAAATCCTGCAAGGTCAAGCAGGCGCAATGAGGTTCACCGACGTCCTCTCCTGCTTGATTTGAACAATGACCCGATGAAGCGCAAATGAAGAAGTTAGGTATGCTAGCCTGAAGATCCAAGGAACCGCCAGAGCATCTATCAGCTCCGCCTAGGGGTCCCTGGACCTCGAGCCGTATCTCAGGAGCTTGGCATTCTGAGAACTCTTCCAGATGGAGTTCCCACTCCCCCGGATGAAAGGTCTGCCTGCTCAGGAAGTCCATCTACCCATTGTCCACCCATGGGGTGTGGATCGCCGACAGGCAACAAGAATGGGCCTCCGCCCACTGAATTATCTTGGTTACCTCTGTCATCGCTAAGGAACTCCTCGTTCCTCCCTGATAGATGTAGGACATTGAAGTTATGTTGTCCGACTGGAACTTGATAAACTGAACCGAGGCTAACTGAGGCTAGTCCAGAAGAGCATTAAATTTCAATCTCAGCTCCAGAATGTTTATAGGAAAAAGACTGACTGAATCCAAACTCCCTTAGCCTTTAGGGAACTCCAGACTGCTCCTCACCCTATAAGGCTGGTGTCCGTTGTCACAATCACCCAAGGTCTGTGAAAACAGAGTCCCTGGGACAGATGATCCAGAAACAAGTTGTATTCGAGGAGACAAAACCGCATAATCGCCGTTCCATTGCCTGAGCATGTCTAACTGCAGAAGTCTGAGATGGAACCGAGAAAACGTGATGTCCTTGCCACCATCGGTCCGATTACCTCAATGCACTGAGCCACTGATGGCCGAGTAGTGGACTGAAGGATTAGACAAATATTGATAAACTTGATTTCCTGACCCTTGTCAGAAAAATCATCATAGATGGGGAATCTAATATAGTTCCCAAGAAGGGTAACTGAAGGACAACACCATGTCCGTGTGAGATCTTGCTTGATAAAATGATGGCGCCTGGACTAGGATGTCGTCCAAATAGGGTGCCACTGTAATGCCCCGGAATTGAAGCACCGCCAACAGCAATCCCAGAAACTTTGTGAAAATTCTGGGAGATGAGGCAAGACTGAAAGGAAAAGCGACAAACTGGTAGTGATTTGTCAGAAAGACAAACTTTAGGATGATCCCTGTGAATAGGAACATACAAGTACACAGCCTTTAAATCCACTGTTGACATAAATTGACCCTCTCGGATCAAGGGAGAATGGAGCGAATAGTTTCCATCTAGAAGAACGGGACTCTGATCAATTTGTCTTCTAAAATGTAATGAAGGTTTTTTGGGAACCACGAACAAAGGGAGTAAAATCCCAGAGCCTGTTCCTGTATCAGAACAGGAACTATAACTCTCCTCTCGGAGAGGTCTCACAGAGCAAACACACCTTTGTCTGGTCTACAGATAGTCTCAAGAACTGAACTATCCTCCAGCTCGTAGGAATAGAAAAAAATTCCCATGAATTTCTGAAAGTTATGAAAATAAATCTTAGGTAGAGGTAGGGATGACCTTCACCTTCAGACACCTAGGCCCAAAAAAGAAGGAATCGCCAAAGACTAGTCTTAGATGACGCATCCTCAAATCAAGATCTTAACCATTAAGATTTTCGAGCCAACATGGTAAGCCTGAAAGATTAGACCTCCCACTTAAAACTTGACGGGAAGTAGCTAACAGAAAGAAATACTTATTCTGGAATTCCTCAAGAGGAATATCTGGTCCGAATAGAATTAGATAACTTATATGCTGCCACATAAGGTAGTCATATCTATCTAGGTTGCCATCCTGAGCAACCCCCCTATATCCATTGGCTCCTTAAAGGAACAACTATCCTCTATGGGAATAGGTCGTTTCCTAGCTAGTGTGGAAAGTAACCCTACCGTCTGCGGAGACTTGTTTGAGGAGTCCACTAAGGCAAACCCCTCTTTCAATATAGGAAATGGAGAAAAAGGAGATACCCGTTCTCTCTTTAATAATGATCTGAGAAAACACGACCAAGATGTCGTTCCAGAGTAGCTAAAACCTCCATAAGTAAGAGACTGAGGTGGTCTTACTTAAAGGGACAGTAAAGTCAAAACTAAACTTTCATGATTCAGATAGTGCATGCAATTTTAAACAACTTTCCAATTTACTTTTATCATCCAATTTGCTTTGTTCCCTTGGTGGTATTTTTGAAAAGCTAAACCTAGCTAGGCTCAAACTGATTTCTAAACAGTTGAAAACCGCCTCCTAGCTCAGAGCATTTTGAAAGTTTCACAGTTAGACTGTGCTAGTTCACATGTGTCATATAGATAACATTGTGCTCACTCCCGTGAAGTTATTTAGGAGTCTTCACTGATTGACTACACTGCATGTCTGTCAAAGGTACTTAGATAAGGAGGCTGTCTGCAAAGGCTTAGATACAAGGTAATCACAGAGGTAAAAAGTATAATAATATAACTGTGTTGGTTATGCAAAAATGGGGAATGGGTAATAAAGGGATTATCTATCTTTTTAAATAAGAAAAATTTTGGTGTAGACTGTCCCTTTAAACTAGAAAGATACCACTGCAGTATCAGCAGGAGAAATTCTACCGTCAGAATCTGAGGATTTATTCTCAGGCGCTACCAAAGTATCCTCAGGCTTCTGAGATAGCAACAACTGACATAAAACCATGCTCATTGAATGTCTAGTTTTCCTCTTGCACTCTCCCTGCAGCATGGGAAAACCGACAACGCATCCTGGACTGCCTAGTACAAGAAGGAAGCAATGTCTTGCAAGGTAACTCCAGGAGTCGTCGTGGAGGAAGCGCAGGACACTGGTTGAATGGATGCTAAATATTTTTTTGTTAGGACACTTGAGAAGGCTTCAGAATATATTGAACATTGTCAGAATGCATCTTGAACAGCATCTGAGACAATTTTGGCTCTGAAAAAGGTTTCTCTCTGAACTGTAAAACCCAGAACAGAAAGTCTTGTTTGGCAAAGCATAAAGTATATGTAACATCCTTATTCCCATTTTTGATCACATAAAAATTAAAAGTAACTTTATTAACATATAAAGAGATCTTTTGGACAAGTGATAACAAATTTGATAAGTGATAAAATTTTAATGTTACTGTGACTTTAAATGGTAAAATAAAATACTTTATTTTAGGGAAAAATAATGCTTTATAGCCCATAAGTGAAAAACCCCAGACCACAGCTCAGCTTTGCTGAGGCGTGTGACACACAGATAGGAAAGTACCAATAGTAGGCATACAATTGGGAATGCTTGTCAAACTTCATAAGAAAAAAAAAAAATCATTTAAATATATAATGAGAATCCTCTGCTTATCAAACGCAGCAGAGGAGACCCATGGTCACCAGCCGACACATCTGGCTTCGGGCTATGCGTACAATGTAATAGACAATCCCCACCCATCGTGGGCGTAACCAGTAAACCTCCAGACTATGTATGATAAAGGCACGTAGACTATCTCCGCCCATCGTGGGCGTAACGTAATTAACCTCCGGACTATGAGGGGAAAAAGGTGTGCAATGACGCGTAGACCAACTCCACCTATCGTGGGCGTAACAAACAAACCTCCTGACAGTATCACTCATGTCATAAATAGACCAGCCGGGAGCAGGAAACGAATGGCGCACATTGTAAGCAGATTGCATATTCCCCCAAGTACACCTCCCGGTCGGCTAGACTATATATTTGTCAGCAAATATAACCGGACTAGTTGCGCAACAAGTTAAACCTCCCATACAGCTAGAATTACAAACAAGCCGTTGGGAGAAGGAGATAGCCATTAAACATAATGAGACTAGCTGCCTAGCAAAAACAAACCTCCCGATCGGCTGCTAACTTAAAATAAAGCCGTTGAGAGTTGCCATCCTGTTGCACCTAACACAAAAACATGAGAGCCACTTCTCCAGTGCCTGCAGAAACTGCCCATGACTCAACACTTCCTAGGGATAATGTCATCTTGTGTCCATTATTAGTATATATTAAAAGTGCCAACATGTCTGTGTCCGTACCCCAGAAAATACAAGTTAGCACTTACCTCATTGTCTGCCTGGCAGCAAGGCAGTACCCAGGTTTAAGAGGTCCTCACCCTCCCATGGACCTGGAAAGAAACGAAAGTCCTGAGTAAAATTCCTTCAGGTTTTCTTAGTCAGGGCAGCATCAGTATGGGGAGGCACAGTGAGAATTATGTCGCACAAGTTCCCATTGCTCTAAAGCCACCAAAAGCTCTACTGTAGAGACCGATATGGACTACGGCTACACCCTAGAACAAAGCAGCACACTGGCACTACTTTAAAAATAATAAACTCTTGATTGAAGAAACTAATCTAACACCTCACTTTACCTCTTCCTATCACTAACGTAGGCAAAGAGAATAACTTGAGTGGGAGGGAAGGGAGGAGCTATTTAACAGCTCTGCTGTGGTGCTCTTTGCCTCCTCCTGCTGACCAGGAGGCGAATATCCAATTAGTAATTAAGATGATCCATGGACTAATCGTGTCTTAAAAAATAAATTTTTGGGTTCAGTGTCCCTTTAATCTAGTTATCTCTTCAACAAAGAAAGCTATGGGAACAAAGCAAATATAATAAAAGTAAAGTGTTAACTTAAAAATGTTTTGCTCTGTCTGAATCGCATAAAATACAATAGTTATATTTTTTTATATAAGCAAGTCTACCTGCAATAAACTGCATCGGAAACATCTATATGAACGAAAAGCCATAATCGTGTTCAATAGAACGCAGTGTTTAAACCACCAGCACTGTTGTACATGTCAGACAGAGAATATATGAAGCTCAGTAACAAAGACCACTTACAGCTCCTGCTACTAGAAGAAGAGTTTTCCATTGCCCTTTTCTTTGAAATAGAGCGTCGCATGGATTTGCGCACTGCCTCGCGGGTCATGCTTTCACGCTTGCTTGCTAAAGAGTACTGTGTGACAAGTGAGGCACGATGGCTAGTTGACTGCCAGCCCACCAAGCTGCGACGTACTGAACGGCGATCAGATCTAGAGCCTGTAGGTGTTGTTCTGTCTTTGGGATCCAATGGTTGTTCTGCATCCAGCTCGATTGGCTGTGGTTTAGCTGCTTGAGTTACATCTTCATCCTGCTTTGGCGTAGATGCTTTGGTCAAACTTAACTTGGCTATGCTGTGGCATTTTGCATCAGGGGTCACTGGCAAAGAGGAGATGGATATCTCAGGGATTGGTTCCTCTGTTTTCTCTTCTGTATTCGGTATAGCATCAGCAAGCTGCAAGTCTGCACTCCTACGCTCCTCAGCAGTTATCTTGACCTGCAAGTCTTGGGACACCTTGGGTGATTCTGGTAAAGGTTTCTCTGGTACAGACGGGCACAATATACTGGTTTGTGCTTGTGCCCTTGTCATTCGTTTGGGTTTTTCAGGCTCTTCCTGAATTGATGCATCAACTGGTTTTTGTATTCTTGTTGACAACCTTCGAACAGATGTACTCCAACTGGAACTGCTTCGCCTACGAGAAGACCTACAAGATAGAGTGAAAATATTTATAGGGACAATATACACCAGTTTTCATATAACTATGTAATAGACACTATAAATAATATGCACAGATACGGATCTAAAAATGCAGTATAAAACCTTTTAAAAACTTACTTAGAAGCCCCAGTTTAGCACTGTTGATAAGAGGGTAGGCTGGGACACCCATAGGTAGGGGCTGGGAAAGCCGAACAAAACACTACCCCCCTCCCTTGCATATGAAAAGACTCATTACACAAACATGAGCAAGCTGGAGTCTAAACAACAGAATACATCTGACACTCTGGGGCTTGGTTAGGAGTCTGAAAACCAGCACAATGTTATTTAAAAATAAGCAAAACTATACATTGTTACAAAAACACCCCAGGGTGAGCTATAAAATAAAAATAAAAAAAAAAATTACAAAACATCTATGCAGAGAAAAATCTAGTGTACAATGTCCCTTTAAGAGCCAGATTCCCAAGAAGAACAATTTAAGCTAGAGCAGACACTTAATGGCAGGGGGGAGTTGAAAAATACAGTGCACAAGGCCTATATCATACCTGCGCACATTAGGGTCATGATTCTCATCTGGCACTACTGATGTCCTTTTTTTCCGTCTGCGCTTTTGAGATGGTGTCTTTGGCATCAGTTCTGGCTCAGCATTGAAGTCACTGAGGAAGATAACAGTTAAGGATCACTAAGCATGAAAAAGCAGATATCTGGGAATAATGTGCTAGAGAACAAGCAGATCTATAATCATGACCTGCAAAATGATATAATCTTGGTTTAGTTCCCTTTCAGGCATAAAAGTCCCAGCTGGAGCCGCAACACACTGCGTATCGCGAATAGGACAGGGCTCTCGAGTCACAGCAATCTGCCATGCCCAGATCAAAAGCTATTGTATGTCTATTCCTTAACTACTGTGGGTTAAGCTTACAAGGGACAGGTGTTCAAAATAAAATACTTTAGAGTAATAAAATGCACAAATTCTTTAAAGAGATATGAAACCCCAAAAGTTATTTCATGACTCAGAAAAAAAAAAAAAAAAAAAATATAAATGTATTCTTACCTGATAAATTTGTTTCTTTTACGATACGATGAGTCCACAGATTTCATCCTTACTTGTGGGATACAATACCAAAGCTATAGTACACGGATGAAAAGGGGAGGGACAAGACAGGGCATCTAAACGGAAGGCACCACTGCTTGAAGAACTTTCATCCCAAAAACAGCCTCAGACAAGGCAAAAGCATCAAATTTGGAAAAAGCGTGAAGAGAAGGCAAGTTGCAGCTTTGCAAATCTGTTCAACAGAAGCATCATTTGTAAATGCCCATGAGGAAGCCACAGCCCTAGTGGAATGAGCCGTAATTCGTTCAGCGGGCTGCTGTCCAGCAGTCTCATAAGCAAAGCGGATGATACTCTTCAGCCAAAAAGAAAGAGGTAGCCGTAGCTTTCTGACCCCTACGTTTCCCAGAAAAAACAATAAACAAACAATGAAGACGATTGACTAAATTCTTTAGTCGCCTGCAAGTAGAACTTTAAGGCACACACCACATCCAAATTATGTAACAGTCGCTCCTTCTTAGAAGGATTAGGACATAAGGAAGGAAAAACTATTTCCCAAATAATATTCTTATTTGAAACAACCTTAGGAAGAAAACCAGGACTGGTTCGTAACACCACCTTATCCGAATGGAAAATAAGATAAGGAGAAACACATTGTAATGCCAAAAGTTCGGATACTCTGTGAGCAGAAGAAAAAGCAACCAAAAATAAAAAAAAAAACTTTCCAAGACAATAACTAAATATCTATGGAACGCATAGGTTCAAACGGAACCCCTCGAAGAACTGTAAGAACTAAATTCAAACTCCAAAGGAGGAGCAATTGGTCTAAACACAGGCCTGATTCCAGTCAGAGCCTGACAAAAAAAAATTGAAGATCTGGAACATCGGCCAGACGTTTGTGTAACAAAGATAGACAAAGCAGAAATCTGTCCCTTTAGGGAACTTGCCGACAACCCTTTCTCCAAATCATCCTGGAGAAAAGACAAAATCCTGGGAATCCTAACCCTACTCCATGAGTAGCCCTTGGATTTGCCCCAATAAAGATATTTACGCCATATCTTATGGTAAACTTTTCTATTAACAGGCTTACGTGCCTGAATCAAGGTATCCATGACCGAATCATAAAACCCTCGCTTAGATAAAATAAAGCGTTCAATCTCCAAGCAGGTAGCTGTAGAGAAACTAGATTCGGATGAAGGAAGGATCCCTGAATGAGAAGGTCTTTCCTCAATGGAAGCTCCCATGGTGTCTGAGATAACATGTCCACCAGGTCGGCATAACAAGGCCACGCAGGAGCGATGAGGATCACCGATGCCCTCTCCTGTTTGACTCGAGCAATCACCCGGGGAAGGAGAGCAAATGGAGGGAACACAGAAGCTAGACAAAGACCAAGGTACTGCCAAGGCATCTATCAGCACGGCCCGGGGATCCCTGGACCCATATCTCGGAAGCTTGGCATTCTGACGAAACGCCACAAGATCCAACTCCAGCCTGCCCCATCTGAAAATCAGGTTGGCAAAGACCTCCGGATGGAGTACCCATTCACCTGGATGAAAAGTTCGTCTGCTCAGAAAGTCCGCTTCCCAGTTAACCACACCTGGGATGTGGATCGCCGTCAGATAAAAGTGAGATTCCGCCCACTGAATTATCTTGGCTACTTCTGTCATCGCCAAGGAAATCCTCGTTCCTCCCTGATGATAGATGCAAGATACAGTCATAATGGTGTCCGACTGAAATCTGAGGAATTTGGCCTAATCCAATTGAGGCCAAGTCTGAAGTGCATTGAATATTACTCTCAACTCCAGGATACTGATGGGAAGGATAGACTTTGTTAGAGTCCATACACCCTGGGTCCTCAGGGAGTTTCAGACTGCATCCCATCCTAGCAGGCTGGTATCTGTTGTAACTATCTCCCATGAGGGTCTGCGTAAGATGATCCAGCAACAACCACCATAGAAGAGAGTCCCTTGTCTTCTAATCTTGAATTATTTGAGAAGACAAATTTGTATAATCTCCATTCCACTGACTTAAAGGGACACTCAGGTTAAATTAAATTTACCTGATTCAGATACAGCATGTAATTTTAAACAATTTTCCAATTTACTTCCATTAAAAAAAAATGTGCACAGTCTTTTATATTTACACGTTTTGAGTCACCAGCTCCTACTGAGCATGTGCAAGATTTCACAGACTATACGTATATGCATTTGTGAATGGCTGATTGCCATCACATGGTACAAGGCGAGTGGAAATATACATAACTTTGAAATTTGTTATAAAAAAAAATCTACTACTCGTTTGAAGTTCAGACTAAGTGCTATTGCATTGTTTTGTTATCTTGCATTTGTTGATTATTCAAATCTAATGTGTTGACTGGTCCTTTAACATGGTCAGTTGCAGAGATCTGAGACGAAACAGAGCAAACTGAATGATGTCCATTGCCGCTACCATCAATCCAAAGAACTCTATGCACTGAGCCACTGACCGCCGAGGATTGGTCTGAAGGGCTCGGCATGTGTGCAGAATCTTTAATTTTCATGGATAGAGAGTTGATTCAAGTGCCTAAGAAAGGAACCCTTGTCAGTGGGTCAGCAAATTCCTTTCCAGATTCACCTGCCAATAGAACAATGTCGGTAACAGATTTTTCCAGCTGATAAGACGCCTGGATCAGAATATTGTCCAGATAAGGCGCCCCTGCAAAACCCCAGTCTTAGAACCGCTAGCAGAGTCCCCAGACCAAATCTACCAGGGCGCAGTGGCCCCAGGTAGATTTGGCTTGCGAATATATATCTTCCAGTTTAGAAGAGGAAGGGGTGGTTCCCTGAAAATTCGAAAGGCAGCAAAATTTAGCGATCTGCAGAAAAGTCGAATTTAGCAAACTCATAAGTTTTAATCATATCCTGGATTTATCCATAGGACTTTCTAATTGGAAAAGTACAGCAGTCAAATTGCCGTCGCTCTAGTGACGGTGACACAGCTGAAAGTGGTTGGAAGCCCTGGAGTACAACCCTTTCTGAATCATTGAAAGAAGCAGCTACCCTGTTAGGAAGTCTCGTAGCCCAGCTGATCCCTTCTAACCCCAGGAATGACTATCCAGCCTCCTTAGCTGAGAAGGGAATATCATATGAAAAATAGCATGCTAGAAAAAAGGTTGGAGCCCTCCACTTGTTAAAACACAGGATGCATGAGGGACAGCAGAAAATGACACTGCAGTAGCATGTTGGATTGAACATGCAAACACTCGAGTTTGCAAGCCCCCAAATTAGACCACAAAAGTACACCACATGGGCCCTAATATGTTGTGGACACTGTAGGAATGTGGTAAAATGACCATCGTCAACATACTCCCCAATTGTAATATCTTTAAGAGGAGAGGGTCTTAGAAAAAGTGGAAAACACCGTCTTTTTTCAAAATAAACTTTTCTGTTGTGCAGAAAACAATAATAAAAAAAAAAGTTAACATTGCTGTTAAAAAAACATTGCTAATAACATGAAACAAGCAATGTCATGTGCCACAATTCCATATAAAATCTGAAAGGAACCGCAGAGCACTGCATGCAGCCATAAAAATCCTAGACCCACAATAGTGAAAAAAAAAAAAAAAAAAAAGTGGTTAGAGGATGCGCAGAGCACTGCATGTGGGCCATAACAATATGTGGGACACAAGAGAATTGCAGCTAAAATGACCATAGTCAGGCCAAACAGCACAGCCTTATAAGGATAAATTCTCACTTTATTGTTAAACAGTTTTCACATAATACTGTCTCTTTAAGGGCAAAGGCAATTCGTCCTTGTGAACTTATGTGTTACTATATGTAAATACTGTCAGCCGTTCACTGAACAACCATACCATACACTATAAGAGCAGAAGCAATGCAACAGCACACAATACAGAGTTAACCTCAGAGAAGATTGCAGGGGTACTCTAATACTCATTCCCCACGTATCTTAAACCAAATCCGGAGCGCAATGGCAACGCTATCCGGACACAGAGGGGGAAGAGCTGCATCAGTCAAGGAAATCAGGAAACGAGCACAGCCAAAGACTGTTCCAAGCTCCGCCTCTCGTGAACACAGCCAGCATATAGTCCTTACTACTGCGCCGCTGAGAAAAAAAAAAAAAAAAGCCAGAGATAAGCCCGCCCTTCGTGGGCGTAATGTACACACTCTCCCGGTCGCCATATTTACATTAGATGCGACTAACGGGAGTTAACTGACCCCTTTCAGTAAAAATGTAAAACCAGTCATACTCCTCAAACTAACAAGGTATAACAAGGAGCCATACAATAAAAAGCTACACCATAAAAGATACCTCATTCAGATTAACCCTCTTCTGTATAATGGGTAGAAAAGAATGAGCGCGCCACATCCCTTCAAGAACGGCCCTTTGTGGGTGGAGACACAACGGTTATCTCCCGGGCGGCATGATTGTTTTATCTCCCGGAGAAAGTTACAGAGAGCCCCACTAATAAAGAAAAAAGTAAATTTATGCTTACCTGATAAATTGATTTCTTCTATGATACGACGAGTCCACGGATTCATCCTTTACTTGTGGGATATTATCCTACTGCCAACAGGAAGTGGCAAAGAGCACCACAGCAGAGCTTTCTATATAGCTCCTCCCTTGACTCCACCCCCAGTCATTCGACCGAAGGTATAGGAAGAAAAAAAGACTAAAAAAAAAAAAACAAAAAAAAAAACTAAAAGGTGCAGAGGTGACTGAAGTTTTAAAATAAAAAAATATAATCAGTCTTAAAATGACAGGGCGGGCCGTGGACTCGTCATATAGAAGAAATCAGGTAAGCATAAATTTACTTTTCTTCTATAAGATACGAGTCCACGGATTCATCCTTTACTTGTGGGATACAATACCAAAGCTACAGGACACGGATGAACGGGAGGGACAAGACAGATGCCTAAACAGAATGCACCACTGCTTGAAGAACTTTTCTCCCAAAAATAGCCTCCGAAGAAGCAAAAGTATCAAATTTGTAAAAGGTATGAAGGGAAGACCAAGTCGCAGCCTTACAAATCTGTTCAACAGAAGCATTGTTTTTTAAAAGCCCATGTGGAAGCCACCGCTCTAGTAGAGTGAGCTGTAATCCTTTCAAGAGGTTGCTGTCCAGCAGTCTCGTATGCCAACCGGATGATGCTTTTCAGCCAAAAAGAAACAGGTAGCCGTAGCTTTGACCTCTACGTTTTCCAGAATAGACACGAGAAGATGTTTGACGGAAATCTTTGGTCGCTTGCAAGTAAAACTTCAAAGCACGAACCACGTCCAAGTTGTGTAAAAGACGCTCCTTCTTAGAAGGGTTAGAACACAGAGAAGGAACAATTTCCTGATTAATATCTTATTAGTAACAACCTTAGGAAGGAATCCAGGTTTGGTACACAAAGCCACCTTATCAGAATGGAAAACAAGATAAGGCGAGTCTCATTGCAATGCAGATAGTTCAGAAACTCTTCGAGCCGAAGAGATAGCAACCAAAAAAACAGAACTTTCCAAGATAGAAGCTTAATATCTATGGAATGCATAGGTTCAAACGGAACCCCTTGAAGAACTAAATTCAAACTACAACAGGTTTAAACACATTCTTGATTCTAGCCAAAGCCTAACAAAACGACTGGAACATCTGCCAGACGCTTGTGCAGTAAAATTGCTAAAGCAGATATCTGTCCCTTTAGGGAACTAGCTGGTAACCCCTTCTCCAATCCTTCTTGGAGAAAAGACAAAATCCTAGGAATCCTGATCTTACTCCATGAGTAGCCTTTGGATTCACACCAATAAAGATATTTACGCCATATCTTATGATAAATGTTCCTAGTGACAGGCTTTTGAGCCTGAATCAAGGTATCTATGACCAACTCAGAGAATCCCCTGGTTCAATCTCCAGGCAGTCAGCCGCAGAGAAACTAGATTTGGATGATGGAACGGACCTTGAATGAGAAGGTCCTGTCTCAGTTTCCAGTGTCAGAGATGACATTTCCACCAGGTCTGCATACCAAGTCCTGCGTGGCCACACAGGTGCTATCAAAACTACCGAAGCCCTCTCCTGTTTGATTCTGGCAATCAGACGAGGAAGGAGAGGAAAATGAGGAAACACATAAGCCAGGTTGAACGACCAAGGTACTGCTAGAGCATCCCTCGATCTGGACCCGTAAAAAGGAAGTTTGGCATTCTGACGAGATGCCATCAGATCCAATTCTGGTGTGCCCCATTGATGAATCAATTGTGCAAACTCCTCCGGATGAAAAGCCTGTCGACTTAGAAAATCCGCTTCCCAGTTCTCCACTCCTGGGATATAGATTGCTGATAGATGGCAAGAGTGAGTCTGCCCATCAAATTTTAGAAACCTCTATCATCGCTAGAGAACTTTGTTCCCCCTTGATGATTGATATATGCTACAGTCGTGATACTGTCCAACTGGTATCTTATGAATTTGGCCAAAGCGCGTTGAATATCGCTTTCAGTTCTAGAATATTTATTGGAAGGAGAGCCTCCTCCCGAGTCTACACACCCTGTGCCTTTAGGGAATTCCAGACTGCACCCCAGCCCAATAGGCTGGCGTCTGTCACTATGACCCATGCTGGCCTGCGGAAACACATTCCCAGGGACAGATGATCCTGTGACAACCACCAAAGAAGAGTCTCTAGTCTCTTGATCCAGATTTATCTGAGGAGAAATTTGCATAGTCCCCATTCCACTGTCTGAGCATGCATAGTTGCAGTGGTCTGAGAAGCAAGCGAGCAAACTGAACTATGTCCATTGCTGCTACCATTAGTCCAATTACCTCCATACACTGAGCCACTGGTGGCTGAGGAATGGAATGAAGTGCTCGGCAGGTGGTTAAGATCTTTGATTTCCTGACCTCAGTCAGAAAAATTCTCATGTCTACCGAGTCTATAAGAGTTCCCAGGAATGGAACTCTTGTGAGAGGGATAAGTGAACTCTTCTTTATGTTCACCTTCCACCCTTGAGATCTTAGAAAAGCCAACACGATGTCCGTGTGAGATTTGGCAAGTTGGTAAGTTGACACCTGAATCAAGATATCGTCCAGATAGGGTGCCACTGCTATGCCCCGCGGCCTTAGAACCGCTGCGTCCCGTGAAAATTCTGGGAGCTGTGGCCAACTCGAAAGGGAGAGCCACAAACTGGTAATGCTTGTCCAGGAAGGCGAACCTGAGGAACTGGTGATTAGCTTTGTGGATAGGAATGTGAAGATATGCATCCTTCAAATCCACGGTGGTCATATATTGACCCTCCTGGATCATTGGTAAAATTGTCCGAATGGTCTCCATCTTGAAGGATGGGACTGAGAAATTTGTTTAGGATCTTGAGATCTAAAATCGGTCTGAAGGTTCCCTCTTTTTTGGGAACCACAAACAGATTGGAGTAAAACCCCATAGTATATAGCTCTTCTACACAGCGTAAGAATGCCTCTTTGTCTGGTTTACAGACAACCTTGAAAGATGAAATCTCCCCCTTGGAAGAGAATCTTTAATTCTAGAAGATACCCCTGGGTCACAATTTCTAATGCCCAGGAATCCTGAACGTCTCTTGCGCAAGCCTGAGCAAAAAGAGAAAGTCTGCCCCCCACTAGATCCAGTCCCGGGTCGGGGGCTGCCCCTTCATGCTGTCTTGGTAGCAGCAGCGGGCTTCTTGGCCTTTTTACCTTTATTCCAGGTCTGGTTAGGTCTCCAGACTGACTTGGATTGAGCAAAATTCCCCTCCTGCTTTGTGGCAGGGGAGGATGTAGCGGGACCACCTTTGAAGTTTCGAAAGGAACGAAAATTATTTTGTTTGGCCCTCATTCTATTTGTCTTATCCTGAGGAAGGGCATGGCCTTTTCCTCCAGTGATGTCGGAAATGATCTCCTTCAGTTCAGGCCCGAATAGGGTCTAACCCTTGAAAGGAATAGCTAATAGCTTAGATTTTGATGACACATCAGCTGACCAGGACTTAAGCCATAACGCTCTACGCGCTAAAATGGCAAAACCTGAATTCTTTGCTGATAATTTAGCCAGTTGAAAAGCGGCATCTGTAATGAAAGAATTAGCTAGCTTGACAGCCTTAATTCTATCTAAAATATCATATAATGGGGTCTCAAACTTAAGAGCCTCCTCAAGAGCCTCCAACCAAAACGCAGCTGCAGTAGTTACAGGAACAAAGCACGCTATAGGTTGCAGAAGAAAACCCTGATGAATAAATATTTTCTTTAGAAGACCCTCTAATTTTTTTATCCATAGGATCTTTGAAAGCACAACTGTCCTCAATAGGTATAGTTGAACGCTTAGCTAGGGTAGAAAACAGAATTTATGTTTACCTGATAAATTACTTTCTCCAACGGTGTGTCCGGTCCACGGCGTCATCCTTACTTGTGGGATATTCTCTTCCCCAACAGGAAATGGCAAAGAGCCCAGCAAAGCTGGTCACATGATCCCTCCTAGGCTCTGCCTTCCCCAGTCATTCGACCGACGTAAAGGAGGAATATTTGCAAAGGAGAAACCATATGATACCGTGGTGACTGTAGTTAAAGAAAATAAATTATCAGACCTGATTAAAAAACCAGGGCGGGCCGTGGACCGGACACACCGTTGGAGAAAGTAATTTATCAGGTAAACATAAATTCTGTTTTATCCAACATAGGTGTGTCCGGTCCACGGCGTCATCCTTACTTGTGGGAACCAATACCAAAGCTTTAGGACACGGATGAAGGGAGGGAGCAAATCAGGTCACCTAGATGGAAGGCACCACGGCTTGCAAAACCTTTCTCCCAAAAATAGCCTCAGAAGAAGCAAAAGTATCACTTGTAAAATTTAGTAAAAGTGTGCAGTGAAGACCAAGTCGCTGCCTTACATATCTGATCAACAGAAGCCTCGTTCTTGAAGGCCCATGTGGAAGCCACAGCCCTAGTGGAATGAGCTGTGATTCTTTCAGGAGGCTGCCGTCCGGCAGTCTCATAAGCCAATCTGATGATGCTTTTAATCCAAAAAGAGAGAGAGGTAGAAGTTGCTTTTTGACCTCTCCTTTTACCAGAATAAACAACAAACAAGGAAGATGTTTGTCTAAAATCCTTTGTAGCATCTAAATAGAATTTTAGAGCACGAACAACATCCAAATTGTGCAACAAACGTTCCTTCTTTGAAACTGGATTCGGACACAAAGAAGGCACGACTATCTCCTGGTTAATGTTTTTGTTAGAAACAACTTTCGGAAGAAAACCAGGTTTAGTACGTAAAACCACCTTATCTGCATGGAACACCAGATAAGGAGGAGAACACTGCAGAGCAGATAATTATGAAACTCTTCTAGCAGAAGAAATTGCAACCAAAAACAAAACTTTCCAAGATAATAACTTAATATCAACGGAATGTAAGGGTTCAAACGGAACCCCCTGAAGAACTGAAAGAACTAAATTGAGACTCCAAGGAGGAGTCAAAGGTTTGTAAACAGGCTTGATTCTAACCAGAGCCGGAACAAAGGCTTGAACATCTGGCACAGCTGCCAGCTTTTTGTGAAGTAACACAGACAAGGCAGAAATCTGTCCCTTCAAGGAACTTGCAGATAATCCTTTCTCCAAACCTTCTTGAAGAAAGGATAGAATCTTAGGAATTTTTACCTTGTCCCAAGGGAATCCTTTAGATTCACACCAACAGATGTATTTTTTCCATATTTTGTGGTAAATTTTTCTAGTTACAGGCTTTCTGGCCTGAACAAGAGTATCAATGACAGAATCTGAGAACCCTCGCTTTGATAAGATCAAGCGTTCAATCTCCAAGCAGTCAGTTGGAGTGAGACCAGATTCGGATGTTCGAACGGACCTTGAACAAGAAGGTCTCGTCTCAAAGGTAGCTTCCATGGTGGAGCCGATGACATTCACCAGGTCTGCATACCAAGTCCTGCGTGGCCACGCAGGAGCTATCAAGATCACCGATGCCCTCTCCTGATTGATCCTGGCTACCAGCCTGGGGATGAGAGGAAACGGCGGGAATACATAAGCTAGTTTGAAGGTCCAAGGTGCTACTAGTGCATCTACTAGAGTCGCCTTGGGATCCCTGGATCTGGACCCGTAGCAAGGAACCTTGAAGTTCTGACGAGAGGCCATCAGATCCATGTCTGGAATGCCCCACAATTGAGTAATTTGGGCAAAGATTTCCGGATGGAGTTCCCACTCCCCCGGATGAAATGTCTGACGACTCAGAAAATCCGCTTCCCAATTTTCCACTCCTGGGATGTGGATTGCGGACAAGTGGCAGGAGTGAGTCTCCGCCCATTGAATGATTTTGGTCACTTCTTCCATCGCCAGGGAACTCCTTGTTCCCCCCTGATGGTTGATGTACGCAACAGTCGTCATGTTGTCTGATTGAAACCGTATGAACTTGGCCTTTGCTAGCTGAGGCCAAGCCTTGAGAGCATTGAATATCGCTCTCAGTTCCAGAATATTTATCGGGAGAAGAGATTCTTCCCGAGACCAAAGACCCTGAGCTTTCAGGGGTCCCCAGACCGCGCCCCAGCCCACCAGACTGGCGTCGGTCGTGACAATGACCCACTCTGGTCTGCGGAAGCTCATCCCCTGTGACAGGTTGTCCAGGGACAGCCACCAACGGAGTGAATCTCTGGTCCTCTGATCTACTTGTATCGTCGGAGACAAGTCTGTATAGTCCCCATTCCACTGACTGAGCATGCACAGTTGTAATGGTCTTAGATGAATTCGCACAAAAGGAACTATGTCCATTGCCGCTACCATCAAACCTATTACTTCCATGCACTGCGCTATGGAAGGAAGAGGAACAGAATGAAGTATTTGACAAGAGTTTAGAAGTTTTGATTTTCTGGCCTCTGTCAGAAAAATCCTCATTTCTAAGGAGTCTATTATTGTTCCCAAGAAGGGAACCCTTGTTGACGGAGATAGAGAACTTTTTTCTACGTTCACTTTCCACCCGTGAGATCTGAGAAAGGCCAGGACAATGTCCGTGTGAGCCTTTGCTTGAGGAAGGGACGACGCTTGAATCAGAATGTCGTCCAAGTAAGGTACTACTGCAATGCCCCTTGGTCTTAGCACCGCTAGAAGGGACCCTAGTACCTTTGTGAAAATCCTTGGAGCAGTGGCTAATCCGAACGGAAGTGCCACAAACTGGTAATGCTTGTCCTGGATAGGAATATGTAGATACGCATCCTTTAAATCCACCGTGGTCATGAATTGACCTTCCTGGATGGAAGGAAGAATTGTTCGAATGGTTTCCATTTTGAACGATGGAACCTTGAGAAACTTGTTTAGGATCTTGAGATCTAAGATTGGTCTGAATGTTCCCTCTTTTTTGGGAACTACGAACAGATTGGAGTAGAACCCCATCCCTTGTTCTCCTAAAGGAACAGGATGAATCACTCCCATTTTTAACAGGTCTTCTACACAATGTAAGAATGCCTGTCTTTATGTGGTCTGAAGACAATTGAGACCTGTGGAACCTCCCCCTTGGGGGAAGCCCCTTGAATTCCAGAAGATAACCTTGGGAGACTATTTCTAGTGCCCAAGGATCCAGAACATCTCTTGCCTGAGCGAAGAGAGAGAGTCTGCCCCCCACCAGATCCGGTCCCGGATCGGGGGCCAACATCTCATGCTGTCTTGGTAGCAGTGGCAGGTTTCTTGGCCTGCTTTGCTTTGTTCCAGCCTTGCATTGGTCTCCAGGCTGGCTTGGCTTGAGAAGTATTACCCTCTTGCTTAGAGGACGTAGCACTTGGGGCTGGTCCGTTTCTGCGAAAGGGACGAAAATTAGGTTTATTTTTGGCCTTGAAAGACCTATCCTGAGGAAGGGCGTGGCCCTTGCCCCCAGTGATATCAGAGATAATCTCTTTCAAGTCAGGGCCAAACAGCGTTTTCCCCTTGAAAGGAATGTTAAGCAATTTGTTCTTGGAAGACGCATCCGCTGACCAAGATTTTAACCAAAGCGCTCTGCGCGCCACAATAGCAAAACCAGAATTTTTCGCCGCTAACCTAGCCAATTGCAAAGTGGCGTCTAGGGTGAAAGAATTAGCCAATTTGAGAGCATGAATTCTGTCCATAATCTCCTCATAAGAAGAAGAATTATTATTGAGCGCCTTTTCTAGCTCATCGAACCAGAAACACGCTGCTGTAGTGACAGGAACAATGCATGAAATTGGTTGTAGAAGGTAACCTTGCTGAACAAACATCTTTTTAAGCAAACCTAATTTTTTTATCCATAGGATCTTTGAAAGCACAACTATCTTCTATGGGTATAGTGGTGCGTTTGTTTAGAGTAGAAACCGCCCCCTCGACCTTGGGGACTGTCTGCCATAAGTCCTTTCTGGGGTCGACCATAGGAAACAATTTTTTAAATATGGGGGGAGGGACGAAAGGTATACCGGGCCTTTCCCATTCTTTATTTACAATGTCCGCCACCCGCTTGGGTATAGGAAAAGCTTCGGGGGGCCCCGGGACCTCTAGGAACTTGTCCATTTTACATAGTTTCTCTGGAATGACCAAATTCTCACAATCATCCAGAGTGGATAACACCTCCTTAAGCAGAGCGCGGAGATGTTCCAATTTAAATTTAAATGTAATCACATCAGGTTCAGCTTGTTGAGAAATTTTCCCTGAATCTGAAATTTCTCCCTCAGACAAAACCTCCCTGGCCCCCTCAGACTGGTGTAGGGGCCCTTCAGAACCAATATCAGCGTCCTCATGCTCTTCAGTATTTTCTAAAACAGAGCAGTCGCGCTTTCGCTGATAAGTGGGCATTTTGGCTAAAATGTTTTTGATAGAATTATCCATTACAGCCGTTAATTGTTGCATAGTAAGGAGTATTGGCGCGCTAGATGTACTAGGGGCCTCCTGTGTGGGCAAGACTGGTGTAGACGAAGGAGGGGATGATGCAGTACCATGCTTACTCCCCTCACTTGAGGAATCATCTTGGGCATCATTTTCTCTAAATTTTGTGTCACATAAATCACATCTATTTAAATGAGAAGGAACCTTGGCTTCCCCACATTCAGAACACAGTCTCTGGTAGTTCAGACATGTTAAACAGGCAAAAACTTGATAACAAAGTACAAAAAACGTTTTAAAATAAACCGTTACTGTCACTTTAAATTTTAAACTGAACACACTTTATTACTGCAATTGCGAAAAAGTATGAAGGAATTGTTCAAAATTCACCAAAATTTCACCACAGTGTCTTAAAGCCTTAAAAGTATTGCACACCAAATTTGGAAGCTTTAACCCTTAAAATAACGGAACCGGAGCAGTTTTTATATTTAACCCCTTTACAGTCCCTGGTATCTGCTTTGCTGAGACCCAACCAAGCCCAAAGGGGAATACGATACCAAATGACGCCTTCAGAAAGTCTTTTCTATGTATCAGAGCTCCTCACACATGCATCTGCATGTCATGCTTCTCAAAAACAAGTGCGCAATAGAGGCGCGAAAATGAGACTCTGCCTATGATTAGGGAAAGCCCCTAGAGAATAAGGTGTCCAATACAGTGCCTGCCGGTTATTTTACATAATTCCCAAGATTAAAATAATTCCTCAAGGCTATGGAGTATAAAATATGTTTATATATAAATCGATTTAGCCCAGAAAATGTCTACAGTCTTAAAAAGCCCTTGTGAAGCCCTTTTTTTCTTTCTGTAATAAAAATGGCTTACCGGATCCCATAGGGAAAATGACAGCTTCCAGCATTACATCGTCTTGTTAGAATGTGTCAAACCTCAAGCAGCAAAAGTCTGCTCACTGTTCCCCCAACTGAAGTTAATTCCTCTCAACAGTCCTGTGTGGAAACAGCCATCGATTTTAGTAACGGTTGCTAAAATCATTTTCCTCTTACAAAAAGAAATCTTCATCTCTTTTCTGTTTCAGAGTAAATAGTACATACCAGCACTATTTTAAAATAACAAACTCTTGATTGAATAATAAAAACTACAGTTAAACACTAAAAAACTCTAAGCCATCTCCGTGGAGATGTTGCCTGTACAACGGCAAAGAGAATGACTGGGGAAGGCGGAGCCTAGGAGGGATCATGTGACCAGCTTTGCTGGGCTCTTTGCCATTTCCTGTTGGGGAAGAGAATATCCCACAAGTAAGGATGACGCCGTGGACCGGACACACCTATGTTGGAGAAATAGCTCCCTCCACCTTAGGGACCTTCTGCCACGAATCCCGAATGGTGTCAGATAGATATGGGAAACATTTTCTTAAAAGTAGGAGAGAACGGAATGCCTGGTCTATCCCATTCCTTAGTAACAATGTCGGAAATCCTCCTAGGAACCGGAAAAACAGTGTAAGTAGGAACCTCTAGATATCTATCCATTTTACACAATTTTTCTGGTGGAATTACAATAGGGTCACAATCATCCAGAGTCGCTAAAACCTCCCTGAGTAACAAGCGGAGGTGTTCAAGCTTAAACTGTCATATCCGAGTCTGTTTGAGGGAACATGTTTCCTGAATCAGAAAGCTCTCCCTCAGACAGCAATTCCCCCACCCCCAATTCAGAACATTGAGAGGGTACATCGGAGATGGCTAATAAAGTGTCAGAGGGCTCAGCATCTACTCTCATACCGGACCTACTGCGCTTCCCCTGCAAACCAGGCAGTTTAGATAATACCTCTGAGGTTAGTAGACATAACTGCGGCCATATCTTGCAGGGTGAAAGAATTACAGTCACTAGAAGTACTTGGCGTCGCTTGTGCGGGCGTTAAAGGTTGTGACACTTGGGGAGAAGTAGATGGCATAACCCGATTCTCTTCTGACTGAGAATCATCCCGAGACACTTTTATCAGCTAAAAAATGTTCTTTGCAATGTAAGGCCCTTTCAGTACATGGACACATTTTAAGTGGGGGTTCCACAATGGTTCTAAAAACAGGGAACATTGGCTTTCCTCAATGTTAGACATGTTAAACAGGCTAGTAATGACCACAAACAGGCTTGAAAACACTTTATTTAGTGAAATAAAAAACACAATCTGAAAAGACAGTACTGCACCTTTGAGAAATCCCCCCCCCCAAAAAACTGCTTGAAAACAATAAAATGATCCCAATTTTATGATAGAAGCATCCCAACGTTGCAGCTAAGTTTGCCTCACAAGGAAAGGAATACTTAACCCTTACCAGAAAAAACGGAAAATTATAAAAAAACGTTTATTTCAATAAAAAGCACACCCTGCACCTCGCCACAGCCCTGCTGTGTCGCCTACCTGCCCTCAGGGGTCTGTAAAACCAGGTTAAACCTTCGATTTGGCCCAAAACTGCTCACAAAGGCCCACCGGAGTTGGAGCTTGTCTGAGAAAAACTGTGCAACTGAGGCGTGAAAATAGGCCGCCCATCTCACTCGATGTCTCACAGCCTAAATTAACCGCACCAGAGCGGTCTAAAACCTAGCCATGTGGGTTCATACACCCATAAATGAAGCCATGTTTACCCTTCTCAATAAAGCATAAATACGTCTCATAAAAAACATTATCTGCACTCCCAGTCATGTAAACGTTTGCCCACAAACATTCTAACATCAGTGTCAACCATTTTTTTATAGCCCATATATGCAAGCTCAGTAATACCCCTCTTTATAATTTAGGATTACTGCTTACCCTCTCCCTCATGGGGATACTGTCAGCCAATTCTGAAAAAACAGTCTCTCCCATAACTTGTGGGAATATTCTCTTCCCCAACAGGAAATGGCAAAGAACACAGCAAAAGCTGTCCATATAGTCCCTCCCAGGCTCCGCCCCCCCAGTCATTCGACCGACTGATAGAGAAAAAAAAAAGGAGAAACTATAGGGTGCCGTGGTGACTGTAGTGTATAAAAAAAGAAATTTTTCAAACCTGATTAAAAAACCAGGGCGGGCCGTGGACTGGACACACCGTTGGAGAAAGTAATTTATCAGGTAAGCATAAATTCTGTTTTCTTTAACATTGGTGTGTCCGGTCCACGGCGTCATCCATAACTTGTGGGAATCAATACCAAAGCTTTAGGACACGGATGAAGGGAGGGAGCAAATCAGGTTATCTAAACAGAAGGCACCACGGCTTGCAAAACCTTTCTCCCAAAAATAGCCTCCGAAGAAGCAAAAGTATCAAATTTGTAGAATTTGGCAAAAGTGTGCAGGGAAGACCAAGTCGCTGCCCTACATATCTGATCAACAGAAGCCTCGTTCTTGAAGGCCCATGTGGAAGCCACAGCCCTAGTAGAGTGAGCTGTGATGCGTTCAGGAGGCTGCCGTCCGGCACTCTCGTAAGCCAATCGGATGATGCTTTTTAGCCAAAAGGAAAGAGGTAGCAGTAGCTTTTTGACCTCTCCTCTTACCAGAATAAACGACAAACAGAGAAAAAGTTTGTCTGAAATCCTTTGTTGCTTCTAAATAGAACTTTAAAGCACAGACTACATCTAAATTGTGTAACAAACGTTCCTTCTTTCAAACTGGATTCGGACACAAAGAAGGAACAACTATTTCCTGGTTAATATTCTTGTTGGAAACAACCTTAGGAAGAAAACCAGGCTTGGTACGCAAAACAACCTTATCTGAATTGAACACCAGATAGGGTGGTCACACTGCAAAGCAGATAATTCAGAAACTCTTCTAGCAGAAGAAATAGCAACCAAAAACAGAACTTTCCAAGATAACAACTTGATATCTATGGAATGAAAGGTTTCAAACTGAACCCCTTGAAGAACTGAAAGAACTAAATTTAGACTCCAGGGAGGAGTCAAAGGTCTGTAAACAGGCTTGATCCTGACCAAAGCCTTACAAAAGCTTGAACATCTGGCACAGCTGCCAGTCATTTGTGTAACAAGACAGAGCAGAAATCTGTCCCTTTAGAGAACTCTGACAATCCCTTATCCAAACCTTCTTGGAGAAAGGAGAGGATCCTGGGAATTTTAATCTTACTCCATGAGAATCCCTTTGATTCACACCAACAGATATATCTTTTCCATATTTTATGGTAAATCTTTCTAGTCACGGGTTTTCTGGCTTGGATTAAAGTATCTATCACTGAATCCGAAAACCCGCGCTTGGATAAAATCAAACGTTCAATTTCCAAGCAGTCAGCTGGAGGGAAATTAGATTTGGATGTTTGAATGGACCTTGCACTAGAAGATCCTGTCTCAAAGGTAGCTTCCATGGTGGAGCCGATGACATATTCACCAGGTCTGCAAACCAAGTCCTGCGTGGCCACGCAGGAGCTATCAGAATCACCGAGGCCTTCTCCTGTTTGATCCTGGCTACCAGCCTGGGAAGGAGAGGGAACGGTGGAAACGCATAAGCTAGGATGAAGGACCAAGGCGCCACTAATGCATCCACTAGAGTCGCCTTGGGATCCCTGGATCTGGACCCGTAGCAAGGAACCTTGAAGTTCTGACGAGACGCCAACAGATCCATGTCTGGAATGCCCCATAATTGAGTCAACTGGGCAAACACCTCCGGGTGAAGTTCCCACTCCCCCGGATGGAAAGTCTGACGACTCAGATAATCCGCCTGCCAGTTGTCTACACCTGGGATGTGGATCACAGATAGATGGCAGGAGTGATCCTCCACCCATTTGATGATTTTGGACACCTCTCTCATCGCCAGGGAACTCCTTGTTCCCCCCTGATGGTTGATGTAAGCAACAGTCATGTTGTCTGTCTTATGAATCTGGCCTTCGCTAGTTGAGGCCAAGCCCGGAGAGCATTGAATATCGCTCAGTTCCAGAATGTTTATCGGGAGAAGAGACTCTTCCCGAGACCATAGACCCTGAGCTTTCAGGGAATCCCAGACCGCGCCCTAGCCTAATAGACTGGTGTCGGTCGTGACGATGACCCACTCTGGTCTGCGGAAGCTCAATCCCTGGGACAGGAGATCCTGGGTCAGCCACCAACGGAGTGAGTCTCTGGTCATCTGGTCTACTTGAATCCTTGGAGACAAGTCTGCATAGTCCCCATTCCACTGATTGAGCATGCACAGTTGTAATGGTCTTAGATGAATTCGAGCAAAAGGAACTATGTCCATTGCTGCAACCATCAACCCTACTACTTCCATGCACTGAGCTATGGAAGGCTGCAGAATAGAGTGAAGAACTTGACAAGCGTTTAGAAGCTTTGACTTTCTGACATCTGTCAGGAAAAATCTTCATTTCTAAAGAATCTATTGTTCCCAAGAAGGAAACTCTTGTCGACGGAGACAGGGAACTCTTTTCTACGTTCACCTTCCACCTGTGAGATCTGAGAAAGGCTAGAACAATGTCTGTATGAGCCTTTGCTTTGGAAAGGGACGACGCTTGGATTAGGATGTCGTCCAGGTAAGGTGCCACTGCAATACCCCTTGGTCTTAGAACCGCTAGAAGGGACCCGAGCACCTTTGTGAAAATCCATGGAGCATTGGCTAGCCCGAATGGAAGAGCCACGAACTGGTAATGTTTGTCCAGAAGGGCGAACCTTAGGAACTGAAAATGATCTTTGTGGATAGGAATATGTAGATACGCATCCTTTAGATACACGGTAGTTGTAAATTGACCCTCCTGGATTGAAGGTAAAATCGTTCGAATAGTTTCCATTTTGAACGATGGCACTCTGAGAAATTTGTTTAGAATCTTTAAATCCAGAATTGGTCTGAAAGTTCCCTCTTTTTTGGGAACTACAAACAGATTTGAGTAAAACCCCTGACCTTGTTCCACAGTTGGAACTGGGTGTATCACTCCCATCTTTAACAGGTCTTCTACACAATGTAAGAATGCCTGTCTCTTTATTTGGTTTGAAGATAAGTGAGACATGTGGAACCTTCCCCTTGGGGGTAGTTCCTTGAATTCTAGACGATAACCCTGAGAGACTATTTCTAGTGCCCAGGGATCCTGAACATCTCTTGCCCAAGCCTGAGCAAAGAGAGAGAGTCTGCCCCCTACTAGATCCGGTCCCAGATCGGGGGCTACCCCTTCATGCTGTCTTGATAGCAGCAGCAGGCTTCTTGGCCTGTTTACCCTTGTTCCAGCCTTGCATCGGTTTCCAAGCTGGTTTAGTCTGGGAAGAGTTACCCTCTTGTCTAGAGGCTGCAGAGTTGGAAGCCGGTCCGTTCCTGAAATTGCGAAAGGAACGAAAATTGGACTTATTCTTAGCCTTGAAAGGCCTATCTTGTGGGAGGGCATGGCCCTTACCCCCAGTGATGTCTGAAATAATTTCTTTCAATTCTGGCCCAAAAAGGGTCTTAACTTTGAAAGGGATATTAAGCAATTTTGTCTTGTAAGATACATCCACCGACCAAGACTTTAGCCAGAGAGCTCTGCGCGACACAATTGCAAACCCTGAATTTTTCGCCGCTAATCTTGCTAACTGCAAAGCGGTATCTAAAATAAAGGAATTAGCTAACTTAAGTGCGTGAATTCTGTCCATAACTTCCTCATACGGAGTTTCCCTACTGAGCGATTTTTCTAGTTCTTCAAACCAGAACCACGCTGCTGTAGTGACAGGAATTAATACACGAAATAGGTTGAAGGAGGTAACCTTGCTGTACAAAAATCTTTAAGCAAACCCTCCAATTTTTTATCCATAGGATCTTTGAAAGCACAATTGTCCTCAATAGGAATGGTTGTGCGTTTGGCTAGTGTAGAAACCGCCCCTCGACCTTAGGGACTGTTTGTCATAAGTCCTTTCTGGGATCGTCCATAGGGAATAATTTCTTAAATATAGGAGGAGGGACAAAAAGGTATGCCTGGCTTCTCCCACTCCTTATTCACTATGTCCGCCACCCGCTTGGGTATTGGAAAAGCATCAGGGTGCACCGGGACCTCTAGGAACTTGTCCATCTTGCACAATTTTTCTGCGATGACCAGATTGTCACAATCATCCAAAGTAGATAGCACCTCTTTAAGCAATGCGCGGAGATGCTCTAATTTAAATGTCACAACATCAGGTTCTGCCTGCTGAGAAATTCTTCCTGTATCAGAAATTTCCCCATCTGACAAAACCTCCCTCATTGCCACTTCAGATTGGTGTGAGGGTATGACAGAAAAATTATCAGCGCCCTCCTGCTCTACAGTGTTTAAAACAGAGCAATCGCGCTCTCTCTGAAATGCTGGCATTTTGGATAAAATATTTGCTATGGAATTATCCATTACTGACGTCAATTGTTGCATAGTAACAAGCATTGGCGCGCTAGAAGTACTAGGGGTCTCCTGCGTGGGCAAAACTGGTGTAGACACAGGAGATGTAGAACTATGTCTACTTCCTTCATCTGAGGAATCATCTTGGGCAACTTTATTATCTGCGACAGTACTGTCCTTACTTTGTTTGGACGCTATGGCACAATTATCACACATATTAGAAGGGGGAATCACATTTGTTCAGAGCGGCAAAGAGAATGACTGGGGGGGGGGGCGGAGCCTGGGAGGGACTATATGGACAGCTTTTGCTGTGCTCTTTGCCATTTCCTGTTGGGGAAGAGAATATTCCCACAAGTTATGGATGACGCCGTGGACCGGACACACCAATGTTGGAGAAACTAACATTTTATCACCTCTTTCACTTTACCCTTCCTATTACTTAGAGTAGGCAAAGAAAATGATGGGGGTGGAGTCAAGGGAGGAGCTATATAGACAGCTCTGCTGTGGTGCTCTTTGCCACTTCCTGTTAGCAGGAGAATAATATCCCACAAGTAAAGGATGAATCCGTGGACTCGTATCTTATAGAAGAAAGGTGCACAACTGTCCCCTTGGGTTCCCTATCTCAAGGCAAGGAGTCTCACATTCATCTCCTGAGCGGCATGTAATTGCCGGGAGATGAGATTGCAAGAGGAATTTGTAAACTCCTAGGGAAATACCCCCTAAGTTCCCCTCAGCACAAACATCTCCTGAGCGGCATGTACTTGCCAAGGAAACTGACAGGAGAGTAAATCCCCATGTGTAGCTGTACACGTGCTGTCTAGTATAGTCTCCCATGAAGGGAGAAAGCATACCTGAATAAATAGCCCCCTCTCATTCTCTAAGGGCGTCTATTCACCATGTGAGTAGCCAACTTCTGAGCCAAGTTTTTCTATGCCCAGAAATAACGAAATGGCACTTACCTCACCATCTGCCGACAGCAAAGGCAGCTCCCAGGCGTGTGAAGTCCTACTGCTCACATGGACCCGAGGATTACAAGGAAAATACTGAGTAAGATCCCTCAGATGTATTTCCCCAAATAGTGCAGCAAAAGTATATGGGAGGCGCAGTGAGAATTATGTCCCACAAGTTCCCATTGCTTTAAAGCCACCAAATGCTTCTATTTTTAATGAAGAGACTGATATGGTCTAGGCTACACAACAGAACAAAAGTAGCACACTGTGGCACCACTTAAAAAATAATAAACTCTTGATTGAAGAATCTATAACACCTCACTTTACCTCTTCCTATCACTAACACAAGCAAAGAGAATGACTGGAGTGGGAGGGAAGGGAGGAGCTATATATACAGCTCTGCTGTGGTGCTCTTTGCCGCCTCCTGCTGACCAGGAGGAGATATCCCACAAGTAAGGATGAAATCCATGAACTCATCGTATCTTGTAAAAGAAAAAGATGCTTTAACAACTTTCCGATTTACTTCTATTATCTACTTTGCTTTGTTGAAAAATACCTAGGTAGACTCAGGAACCCAGACAATGGCTACTGCAAATACCTGTTACCTTAACAATGTGTTCAGCCAACGCCCTGTAGTGCATTGCTGCTCTTTCAATAAATACCAACTGAACGAAGCAATTTGATTACAGAATTAAATTGGAAAGTTAATTAAAATTTTGATTCTATATTAGGGCTGTGCAATAGCAATACGAGTCTAGGCAGTAACAGTCACATGAAGCTGCAATTTTTTAAATATATAAAAAGTCCAAAACTGCTTCCTTAACATGTCACGCTAGTCACACACAATCTAGTCCAGCAGCAGCATTTATCACTGCTCCAGGAAGGCAGACCATGAAGCACCACAGCACGCAATGCTACTGCCGCCATTTAATGATGTTTGCTGCTCCAGTCCTGAGGTGCACAGACAAAGAAGGTTGCGTACTAGCAGTGCTCTTTTCACTGGCCTAGTCTTGCAAACTGCAAGAGAAACAAGCCACTGATTGGAACACTTTAAAAGGAATACTGAACCCAAATTTGTTTGTCATGATTCAGATAGAGCATGCAATTTTAAGCAACTTTCTAATTCAGTCCCATTTTTCTTTGTTCTCATGCAGTCTTTATTTTAAAAAGCAGGAATGTAAGTTTAAGATCCGGACCATTCTAGGTTCAGAATCTGGGTAGTGCTTGCTGATTGGTGGCTAAATGTAGCAAACCAATGAGCAAGCTCTACCCAGGCGCTGAACCAAAAATGGGCCGGCTTTTAAGCTTTACATTCCTGCGTTTTCAAAGATAGAAAGAGAACTGAGAATTTTTTTTTTTTTTTATTTTTTTTTTTAAATAGGACTAAAATAGAAACTTAGTTAAAATGGCATGCTCTGAATTATGAAAGAAAAAAAAATGTGGGTTTAGTATCCCTTTAATGTATTTTTATAGCAAAATGTATGTTTAAAATATATTAATACAATAGTTTAAAAAAAAACAACATGATTTTCTTTCATATCGCACAGCCTTACTCTATATGAATCATAAAAGAAACATGGAAGACATTTTTTTTCTTTATTATTAAATTGTAAAAACAGAATTTATGCTTACCTGATAAATTACTTTCTCCAACGGTGTGTCCGGTCCACGCCGTCATCCTTACTTGTGGGATATTCTCTTCCCCAACAGGAAATGGCAAAGAGTCCCAGCAAAGCTGGTCACATGATCCCTCCTAGGCTCCGCCCACCCCAGTCATTCGACCGGACAGGAGGAAATATATATAGGAGAAACCATATGATACCGTGGTGACTGTAGTTAGAGAAAATAATTCATCAGACCTGATTAAAAAACCAGGGCGGGCCGTGGACCGGACACACCGTTGGAGAAAGTAATTTATTAGGTAAGCATAAATTCTGTTTTCTCCAACATTGGTGTGTCCGGTCCACGGCATCATCCTTACTTGTGGGAACCAATACCAAAGCTTTAGGACACGGATGAAGGGAGGGAGCAAATCAGGTCACCTAAATGGAAGGCACCACGGCTTGCAAAACCTTTCTCCCAAAAATAGCCTCCGAAAAAGCAAAAGTATCAAATTTGTAAAATTTGGCAAAAGTGTGCAGTGAAGACCAAGTCGCTGCCTTACATATCTGGTCAACAGAAGCCTCATTCTTGAAGGCCCATGTGGAAGCCACAGCCCTAGTGGAGTGAGCTGTGATTCTTTCAGGAGGCTGCCGTCCGGCAGTCTCATAAGCCAATCGGATAATGCTTTTAAGCCAAAAGGAAAGAGAGGAAGAAGTCGCTTTTTGACCTCTCCTTTTACCAGAACAAACAACAAACAAGGAAGATGTTTGTCTGAAATCTTTAGTAGCCTCTAAATAGAATTCTAGAGCACGGACTACGTCCAAATTGTGTAACAAACGTTCCTTCTTTGAAACTGGATTCGGACACAAAGAAGGTACAACTATCTCCTGGTTAATATTTTTGTTGGAAACAACTTTCGGAAGAAAACCAGGCTTAGTACGCAAAACCACCTTATCTGCATGGAACACCAGATAGGGCGGAGAACACTGCAGAGCAGATAACTCTGAAACTCTTCTTGCAGAAGAAATTGCAACCAAAAACAAAACTTTCCAAGATAATAACTTACTATCTAAAGAATGTAAGGGTTCAAACGTCTGTAAACAGGCTTGATCCTAACCAGAGCCTGAACAAATGCTTGAATATCTGGCACAGCTGCCAGTCTTTTGTGAAGTAAAACAGATAAAGCAGAGATCTGTCCCTTCAGAGAACTTGCAGATAATCCTTTCTCCAAACCTTCTTGTAGAAAGGATAGAATCTTAGGAATTTTTATCTTGTTCCATGGGAATCCTTTAGATTCACACCAACAGATATATTTTTTCAATATTTTATGGTAAATTTTTCTAGTTACAGGCTTTCTAGCCTGAATCAGAGTATCTATTACAGAATCTGAAAACCCACGCTTTGATAAAATCAAGCGTTCAATCTCCAAGCCGTCAGTTGGAGGGAAACCAGATTCGGATGTTCGAATGGACCCTGAACAAGAAGGTCCTGTCTCAAAGGTAGCTTCCATGGTGGAGCCGATGACATATTCACCAGGTCTGCATACCAAGTTCTGCATGGCCACGCAGGAGCTATCAAGATCACACAGAGGCCCTCTCCTGATTGATCCTGGCTACCAGCCTGGGGATGAGAGGAAACGGTGGGAATACATAAGCTAGGTTGAAGGTCCAAGGTGCTACTAGTGCATCTACTAGGGTCGCCTTGGGATCCCTGGATCTGGACCCGTAGCAAGGAACCTTGAAGTTCTGACGAGACGCCATCAGATCCATGTCTGGAATGCCCCATAATTGAGTTATTTGGGCAAAGATTTCCGGATGGAGTTCCCACTCCCCCGGATGGAATGTCTGACGACTCAGAAAATCCGCTTCCCAATTTTTCACTCCTGGGATGTGGATCGCAGACAAGTGGCAGGAGTGATCCTCCGCCCATTGAATTATCTTGGTCACTTCTTTCATCGCCAGGGAAGTCCTTGTTCCCCCCTGATGATTGATATATGCAACGGTCGTCATGTTGTCTGACTGAAACCTTATGAATTTGGCCTTTGCTAGTTGAGGCCAAGCTCTGAGAGCATTGAATATCGCTCTCAGTTCCAGAATGTTTATCGGGAGAAGAGACTATTCCCGAGACCATAGACCCTGAGCTTTCAGGGATTCCCAGACCGCGCCCCAGCCCACTAGGCTGGCGTCGGTCGTGACAATGACCCACTCTGCGGAAGCTCATTCCATGTGACAGATTGTCCAGGGTCAGCCACCAACTGAGTGAATCTCTGGTCTTTTGATCTACTTGAATCGGAGACAAGTCTGTATAATCCCCATTCCAGTGTCTGAGCATGCACAGTTGTAATGGTCTTAGATGAATTCGTGCAAAAGGAACTATGTCCATTGTTGCAACCATCAATCCTATTACTTCCATGCACTGCGCTATGGAAGGACGAGGAACAGAATGAAGTACTTGACAAGAGCTTAGAAGTTTTGATTTTCTGACCTCTGTCAGAAAAATCCTCATTTCTAAGGAATCTATTATTGTTCCCAAGAAGGGAACTCTTGTTGACGGGGACAGAGAACTTTTTTCTTTGTTCACCTTCCATCCGTGAGATCTGAGAAAGGCTAGGACGATGTCCGTATGAGCCTTTGCTTTTGACAGGGACGACGCTTGAATCAGGATGTCGTCCAAGTAAGGTACTACTGCAATGCCCCTTGGTCTTAGAACCGCTAGAAGGGACCCTAGTACCTTTGTGAAAATCCTTGGAGCAGTGGCTAATCCAAATGGAAGTGCCACAAACTGGTAATGCTTGTCCAGAAAAGCGAACCTTAGGAACTGATGATGTTCCTTGTGGATAGGAATATGTAGGTACGCATCCTTTAAATCCACGGTAGTCATAAATTGATTTTCCTGGATAGTAGGTAGGATCGTTCAAATAGTTTCCATTTTGAACGATGGTACCCTGAGAAATTTGTTTAGGATCTTTAGATCCAAAATTGGTCTGAATGTTCCCTTTTTTTGGGAACTATGAACAGATAGGAATAAAATCCCCTTCCTTGTTCTCTTATTGGAACTGGATGTATCACTCCCATCTTTAACAGGTCTTCTACACAATGTAAGAATGCCTGTCTCTTTATTTGGTTTGAAGATAATTGAGACCTGTGGAACCTTCCCCTTGGGGGTAGTTCCTTGAATTCCAGGAGATAACCTTGAGAAACTATTTCTAGCGCCCAAGGATCCTGAACATCTCTTGCCCAAGCCTGAGCAAAGAGAGAAAGTCGTCCCCCCACTAGATCCGGTCCCGGATCGGGGGCTATCCCTTCATGCTGTTTTGGTAGCAGTGGTAGGCTTCTTGGCCTGCTTACCCTTGTTCCAGCCTTGCATTGGTTTCCAGGCTGGTTTGGGTTGTGAAGTATTACCCTCTTGCTTAGAGGATACAGAATTAGAGACTGGTCCGTTTCTGCGACAGGGACGAAAATAAGGCTTATTATTAGCCTTAAAAGACCTATCCTGTGGGAGGGCGTGGCCCTTTCCCCCAGTGATGTCTGAAATAATCTCTTTCAAATCAGGTCCAAATAATGTTTTACCTTTGAAAGGAATGTTAAGCAATTTTGTCTTGGAAGACACATCTGCTGACCAAGACTTTAGCCAAAGCACTCTGCGCGCCACGACAGCAAACCCTGAATTTTTCGCCGCTAATCTAGCTAAAACAAAAGAGTTAGCCAATTTAAGTGCTTGAACTCTGTCCATAACCTCCTCATACGAAGATTCTTTACTGAGCAATTTTTCTAGTTCCTCGAACCAGAAACACGCTGCCGTAGTGACAGGAACAATGCATGAAATTGGTTGTAGAAGGTAACCTTGCTGTACAAAAATCTTTTTAAGCAAACCCTCTAATTTCTTATCCATAGGATCTTTGAAAGCACAACTATCTTCGATAGGAATAGTAGTGCGTTTGTTTAGAGTAGAAACCGCCCCCTCGACCTTGGGGACTGTCTGCCATAAGTCCTTTCTGGGGTCGACTATAGGAAATAACTTCTTAAATATAGGGGGGGAACAAAAGGTATGCCGGGCCTTTCCCACTCTTTATTTACTATGTCCGCCACCCGCTTGGGTATAGGAAAAGCATCGGGGGGCACCGGAACCTCTAGGAACTTGTCCATCTTACATAATTTCTCTGGAATGACCAAATTGTCACAATCATCCAGAGTAGATAACACCTCCTTAAGCAGTGCGCGGAGATGTTCTAATTTAAATGTCACAACATCAGGTTCAGCTTGATGAGAAATTTTTCCTGAATCTGAAATTTCTCCATCAGACAAAACCTCCCTCATGGCCCCTTGAGATTGGTGTGAGGGTATGTCAGAACAGTTATCATCAGCGTCCTCTTGCTCTTCAGTGTTTAAAACAGAGCAATCGCGCTTTCTCTGATAAGTAGGCATTTTGGATAAAAGATTTGCTATGGAGTTATCCATTACAGCCGTTAATTGTTGCATGGTAATAAGTATTGGCGCACTAGATGTACTAGGGGCCTCCTGTGTGGGCATAACTGGTGTAGACACAGTAGGGGATGATGTAGTATCATGTTTACTCCCATTGAGGAATCATCTTGGGCAATATCATTATCTGTTGCATTACTGTCCTTACTTTGTTTGGACACTATGGCACAATTATCACAAATTTAAATGGGGAGACACATTGGCTTTCATACATATAGAACATAGCTTATCTGATGGTACAGACATGTTAAACAGGCTTAAACTTGTCAACAAAGCACAAAAAAACGTTTTAAAATAAAACCGTTACTGTCACTTTAAATTTCAAACTGAAAACACTTTATTACTGAATATGTGAAAAAGTATGAAGGAATTGTTCAAAATTCACCAAACTTTCACCACAGTGTCTTAAAGCATTAAAAGTATTGCACACCAAATTTCAGAGCTTTAACCCTTAAATTAACGGAACCGGAGCCGTTTTTACATTTAACCCCTATACAGTCCCAGAATGAGGCTCTGTCTATAACTAGAAAGGCCCCCATCTGAAAAAGGTGTCCAACACAGTGCCTGCCGTTTTTCTAAACGTTCCCCAAGATTATAATACCAATAATTAGTTAGAATCTGCATAATATGCCTAGTAAAGCAATTGTTTTAGCCCAGAAAAATGTCTACCAGTTTTGAAGCCCTTTTTGAAGCCCTTTATTCTTTTATGTTTAACTAAGAAAATGGCTTACCGGTCCCCATGAGGGGAAATGACAGCCTTCCAGCATTACATGGTCTTGTTAGAAATATGGCTAGTCATACCTTAAGCAGAAAAGACTGCTAACTGTTTCCCCCAACTGAAGTTACTTCATCTCAACAGTCCTGTGTGGAAACAGCAATCGATTTTAGTTACTGTCTGCTAAAATCATCTTCCTCTTACAAACAGAAATCTTCATCCTTTTCTGTTTCAGAGTAAATAGTACATACCAGCACTATTTTAAAATAACAAACACTTGATAGAAGAATAAAAACTACATTTAAACACCAAAAAACTCTTAACCATCTCCGTGGAGATGTTGCCTGTGCAACGGCAAAGAGAATGACTGGGGTGGGCGGAGCCTAGGAGGGATCATGTGACCAGCTTTGCTGGGACTCTTTGCCATTTCCTGTTGGGGAAGAGAATATCCCACAAGTAAGGATGACGCCGTGGACCGGACACACCAATGTTGGAGAAATTGCTTTTAAAAACGTATTTTTGTAAACTCACTTTGTAGACCCAGGGTAAAGGATTTTGTAATTAAACAATGTGATTAGGTCCTCAGAAGTCACTGTTAATGCACGGCTCTAAAGCACATTTGACAGCAAAATAGAGAATATTACAATGCAACATTCTCAGCAACATTTATATAGGAGCATTTAGAAATATATTTTTCCCCCAGAGATTTTACTTCTAGAAGAATTTGATGTAAATCCTGGTGCCTAATATAACAGACATAAGTCAATTAAAAGGAACAGGAAACAGCAAAATTCTTACGATTTGGATAGAACATACAATTTAACAACTTTCCAATTTACTTCTATTATCAAATTTGCTTCATTATCTTCTTATCCTTTGCTGAACGAACACAATTTCTCTACTTGCAGCAAGATTAATACATCTAGTCAGCCAATGACAAGAGAAATGTGTGCAGGCACTAATTAGCAGCAGCTCCGACTAGTGTAGGATATGTGTGTATTATTTTTCAACAAGGAATACAGAGAGAACAAAGCGCATTTGATATGGGAAGTTAATTTATAAAGTATGTTAAAATGACGTGCTCTGAAACATGCATGTTTAACTTTCTTTCCAATCCCTTTAACCCTGCCCGTAAGTGGCTTAGTGTGCGATACATGTAGGCATAATGCTTACCTAGCCCACTGTGTAGGGAAAATAAAAAGTTACTCTATTTAACAGCCAAGTCTGCCGACATTTTTTCTTGCAAAATAAACTCACGTGCTGAACATCTTTCTGGCTTCCTCCCCAATCTCGAGCAGCCAAAGCATGTGCTTGTTTTCCAGTACCCACAAGAACTCTTCTGTCTTGCGGGAACATACATGCAGGAGGTTGGAGACGCCCTCCATGTTTGTCATGGTGCAACCTGTTGGAGAGAAAACTAATCAAGTATTTACACAGAACAATTGTGCAACATAATCAAGTTAACTTTCCGTAATTTGCCAGATAATTGCTGGCGATGTAGAAGATGCCTTACTTAAACGCCAACACAGCGCATACACACAACATGCAGCAGTCTTAGCATTCAGGGATAGGTGTAGCAGGGCTCATCATTTATAACAACCCCAGTTGCTGTTATTGATAACGCCTTATGAATTTAAGAGCGCTTGAATCTCAGGACTGTTTCAGAATACTAGTATGTATTTGTAGAGCACCAACAGATTCTGCAGCGCTATATTAAGAATGTTACAAATACTGTATGTATATGAAAAAAAACAAACAAAAAAAAAACCTCTGAAATGTGTGATTACTACCTTTGTTTCAAATCTCATTGCTACAATCTCTTCCCATCTAGCTTGGCAGAAATCTTTTAAATTGCTAAATGTAACCTCATCTCACTACCTTTATACACAATTTAACCATACTATAGTCACTAACCATGACTTGTGGTGTTTTATGACCATGATAAAGGTGATTTGAACTAATCTAACTGCATTAAGTATTACAAACATTGGGCATATACTGTATGTAAAGTCATTGGAAGTGGTTTGCTGGTAATACAGAGGCAGAACTTCATTTTCTGCAACACAATTTATAGTGAATTTTTTTCTGTTGGTCATTTTAAAATCAAGTCTTAAATTAGGTAGGTACACTAAATCACCAGCTTAATTGAATTGTGTCAATTAGAGAGTAAAGCAATTTTTTTTTTTTTTTAATTTAGAGTATTATTAGTGTTGCAGTTGAAAATCGCATTGCAAATTAGCTGCAGAAATAAAAATCTTGAACAATTTGTTTCCTTTTTCTCTCTTGTACTAATATCACAAGGTAGAAATGTAGTAATAAAAAAGGTGCATCTTACATTCAGAAGTCACAGCTTTGCAGATCAGGAAAAGCTGGGAGTTGAAAAAAAAAAAATCCCAGAGAGCCAGTCACCAATCTGCTGCTTTGCAGCCCTCTTTCGTATTTGGCTGTTCTCTTCAACCAGCACTTTTCTCTGGATGCAAGTAAAACCTACACAGTGCAGTCAAGAGCACAGCGCTGTTTGAAGAGAACAGTCTAATGTTTAGCAAAAGTGAAAGCGCTAACAGTTCCTGCATGTGCCCTGTTCTTTCTGCAGAAATGCTGCATTTGCAGAAACTTTTCTTCTAGTGCCTGCCTCTGAGAACACAAATACATACACAAACCTATTTTTGGACTTATGTTGTTGAGCACAGCATTTATGCACACTTTATTTGAAATCTAAATTCTATATATCTATATTTTAGGAGACAACCCAAAGTATTGATCTAGGCCCATTTTGGTATATTTCATGCCACCATTTCACCGCCAAATGCAAAAAAAAAAACAAAAAAAAAAAAAAAAAACACAAAAACAAAAAACAACAACGTTAACTCTCACAATTGTAGGTTTCACACTGAAATTATTTACAAACATGGCACAAATGGTTGTAAATGCTTCTCTGGGATCCCCTTTGTTCAGAAATAGCAGACATATGGCTTGGTGTTGCTTTTTGGCAATTAGAAGGCCGCTAAATGCCGCTGTGCACCACACTTGTATTATGCCCAGCAGTAAGGGGGTTAATTAGGTAGCTTGTAGGGTTAGCTTTAGTGTAGAGATCAGCTTTCCAAATCCCACTCCCTGATCCCTCCCTGACCGCCCTCAAACAGCTGTCTTCCCTGCCCCACCTCACAATTTTCACCGCCAACTTAAGTACTGGCAGAAAGTCTGCCAGTATGAAAACGAGCCTTTTATTTTAAATATATTTGCTGCAATGTAGATTACCCCTAACCCGCCCCCAAAAAAGCTCTCTAACCCTCTGCCTTTTTGCCGCCATCTTATGTACTGGCAGCTGTCTAACAGTACCTAGTTTGCTGCCTATTTTAAAAAAAACAAAACATTTTTTTCCTGTAGTGTAGCTGCCCCCATTCAATACCCTTCCCGTTAACTGATCCCACATGGGATCTCCCTATTTCCCCTACTTCCGTCTCCGCCCTCAATAATGCATTTATTTTTTTTTAAATACCCTGTAGCGTGACCGAGCGTTCCCATCCACTCCAGCGATGGGCTGCCCACCCACCTCCCTCCTTACCCTCCCACGATCAGAAAGCCAATAAATGAGCCCAGCACCCTTCAGTAGCAGTTTTTTTATGATGGTGCACAGGGTAAGGAGTTAACTGCTACCCCCAAACCAATATTGAAATCAAAGAAGTCCACAGCACCAAACGTATAAGTTTTATTCCTTTATTATCAAAGATGTGACGTTTTGGCCCTTCTGGCCCTAGCCATGCATATAAAAACATAATTTATGCTTACCTGATAAATTTATTTCTCTTGTAGTGTATCCAGTCCACGGATCATCCATTACTTGTGGGATATTCTCCTTCCCAACAGGAAGTTTGCAAGAGGATTACCCACAGCAGAGCTGCTATATAGCTCCTCCTTTAACTGCCATATCCAGTCATTCGACCGAAACAAGCAGAGAAAGGAGAAACCATAGGGTGCAGTGGTGACTGTAGTTTAATTAAAATTTAGACCTGCCTGAAAAGGACAGGGCGGGCCGTGGACTGGATACACTACAAGAGAAATAAATTTATCAGGTAAGCATAAATTGTGTTTTCTCTTGTAAGGTGTATCCAGTCCACGGATCATCCATTACTTGTGGGATACCAATACCAAAGCTAAAGTACACAGATGATGGGAGGGACAAGGCAGGAGCCACTGCCTGTAGAACCTGTCTCCCAAAAACAGCCTCCGAAGAAGCAAAAGTATCAAATTTGTAAAATTTTGAAAAGGTATGAAGCGAAGACCAAGTCGCAGCCTTGCAAATCTGTTCAACAGAAGCCTCATTTTTAAAGGCCCAGGTGGAAGCCACAGCTCTAGTAGAATGAGCTGTAATCCTTTCAGGGGGCTGCTGTCCAGCAGTCTCATAGGCTAAACGGATTATACTCCGAAGCCAAAAAGAGAGGTTGCCGAGGCCTTTTGACCTCTCCTCTGTCCAGAATAAACAAACAGGTTAGATGTTTGATGAAAATCTTTAGTAGCCTGTAAGTAAAACGTCAAGGCACGGACTACGTCTAGATTATGCAAAAGACGTTCCTTCTTTGAAGGATTAGGACACAATGATGGAACAACAATCTCTTGATTGATATTCTTGTTAGAAACCACCTTGGGTAAAAACCCAGGTTTTGTACGCAGAACTACTTTATCTGAATGAAAGATCAGATAAGGAGAATCACAATGTAAGGCAGATAACTCAGACTCTTCGAGCCGAGGAAATAGCCATCAGAAACAGAACTTTCCATGATAGAAGTTTGATATCAATAGAATGAAGGGGTTCAAACGGAACCCCTTGAAGAACTTTAAGAACCAAGTTTAAGCTCCATGGAGGAGCAACAGGTTTAAACACAGGCTTAATTCTAACTAAAGCCTGACAAAATGCCTGAACGTCTGGAACTGCCAGACGCTTGTGTAAAAGAATAGCATCTGTCCCTTTAAAGAACTAGCTGATAATCCTTTGTCCAAACCCTCTTGGAGGAAGGACAATATCCTAGGAATCCTAACCCTACTCCATCAGTAATTCTTGGATTCACACCAATGAAGATATTTACGCCATATCTTGTGGTAGATTTTCCTGGCGACAGGCTTTCGTGCCTGTATTAAGGTATCAATGACTGACTGAGAAGCCACGCTTTGATAGGATCAAGCGTTCAATCTCCATGCAGTCAGTCTCAGAGAAATTAGATTCGGATGATTGAAAGGACTATTAGAAGTTCTTGTCTCAAAGGCAGAGTCCATGGTGGAAAGGATGATATGTCCACCAGATCTGCATACCAGGTCCTGCGTGGCCACGCAGGCGCTATCAGAATCACTGATGCTCTCTCCTGTTTGATTTTGGCAATCAGTCGAGGGAGCAGAGGAAACGGTGGAAACACATAAGCCAGGTTGAAGAACCAAGGAGCTGCTAGAGCATCTATCAGCGCCGCTTCTGGGTCCCTGGACCTGGATCCGTAACAAGGAAGCTTGGCGTTCTGGCGAGACGCCACGAGATCCAGTTCTGGTTTGCCCCAACAATGGACCAAGTGAGCAAACACCTCCGGATGGAGCTCCCACTCCCCCGGATGAAAAGCCTGGGATATGGATCGCTGATAGGTGGCAAGAGTGAGTCTCTGCCCAGCGAATTATCTTGGAGACTTCTGACATCGCTAGGGAACTCCTGGTTCCCCCTTGATGGTTGATGTAAGCCACAGTCGTGATGTTGTCCGACTGAAATCTGATGAACCTCAGTGTTGCTAACTGAGGCCAAGCTAGAAGAGCATTGAATATTGCTCTTAACTCCAGAATATTTATTGGGAGGAGTTTCTCCTCCTGAGTCCATGAACCCTGAGCCTTCAGGGAGTTCCAGACTGCACCCCAACCTAGAAGGCTGGCATCTGTTACAATCGTCCAATCTGGCCTGCAAAAGGTCATACCCTTGGACAGGTGGACCCGAGATAACCACCAGAGAAGAGAATCTCTGGTTTCCTGATCCAGATTTAGTAGAGGGGACAAATCTGTGTAATCCCGATTCCACTGACTGAGCATGCATAATTGCAGCAGTCTGAGATGCAGGCGCGCAAATGGCACTATGTCCATCGCCGCTACCATTAAGCCGATTACCTCCATGCACTGAGCCACCGCAGGGAGCGGAATGGAATGAAGAACACGGCAAGCATTTAGAAGTTTTGATAACCTGGACTCAGTCAGGTAAATTTTAATTTCTACAGAATCTATGAGAGTCCCTAGGAAGGAAACCCTTGTGAGAGGAAATAGAGAACTCTTTTCTTCGTTCACTTTCCACTTATGCAACCTCAGAAATGCCAGAACTATCTCTGTATGAGACTTGGCAATTTGAAAGCTTGACGCCTGTATCAGGATGTCGTCTAGATAAGGAGCCACCGCTATGCCTCTCGGTCTTAAAACCGCCAGAAGTGAGCCCAGAACCTTTGTAAAAATTCTCGGGGCTGTAGCCAACCCGAAGGGAAGAGCTACAAATTGGTAATGCCTGTCTAGAAAGGCAAATCTCAGGAACCGATGATGATTCTTGTGAATCGGAATGTGAAGGTAGGCATCCTTTAAGTCCACTGTGGTCATGTACTGACCCTCTTGGATCATGGGTAAGATGGTCCGAATAGCTTCCATCTTGAAAGATGGAACTGAGGAATTTGTTTAAGATCTTTAGATCCAAAATTGGTCTGAAGGTTCCCTCTTTTTTGGGAACCACAAACAGATTTGAGTAAAAACCCTGTCCTTGTTCCGTCTGCGGAACTGGATGCATCACTCCCATTACTAGAAGGTCTTGCACGCAGCGTAGGAATGCCTCTTTCTTTATCTGGTTTGCAGATAATCTTGAAAGGTGAAATCTCCCTTGTGGAGGGGAAGCTTTGAAGTCCAGAAGAAATCCCTGAGATATGATCTCCAACGCCCAGGGATCCTGAACATCTCTTGCCCACGCCTGGGCGAAGAGAGAAAGTCTGCCCCCTACTAGATCCGTTGCCGGATAGGGGGCCGTTCCTTCATGCTGTCTTGGGGGCAGTAGCAGGCTTTCTGGCCTGCTTGCCCTTGTTCCAGGACTGGTTAGATTTCCAAGCCTGCTTGGATTGAGCAAAAGTTCCTTCTTGTTTTGAAGCAGAGGAAGTTGATGCTGCACCTGCCTTGAAATTTCAAAAGGCACGAAAATTAGACTGTTTGGCCCTTGATTTGAACCTGTCCTGAGGAAGGGTATGACCCTTACCTCCAGTAATGTCAGCAATAATTTCTTTCAAACTAGGCCCGAATAAGGTCTGCCCCTTGAAAGGAATGTTGAGTAATTTAGACTTTGAAGTCACATCAGCTGACCAGGATTTAAGCCATAGCGCCCTACGCACCTGGATGGCGAATCCAGAATTCTTAGCCGTTAGTTTAGTCAAATGAACAATGGCATTAGAAACAAATGAGTTAGCTAGCTTAAGTGTTCTAAGCTTGTCAATGATTTCAGTCAATGGAGCTGTATGGATGGCCTCTTCCAGGGCCTCAAAACCAGAATGCCGCCGCCGCAGCAGTGACAGGCGCAATGCATGCAAGGGGCTGTAAAATAAAACCTTGTTGAATAAACATTTTCTTAAGGTAACCTAATTTTTTATCCATTGGATCTGAAAAAGCACAACTGTCCTCAACCGGGATAGTGGTACGCTTTGCTAAAGTAGAAACTGCTCCCTCCACCTTAGGGAGGGTCTGCCATAAGTCCCGTGTAGTGGCGTCTATTGGAAACATTTTTCTAAATATAGGAGGGGGGGAAAACGGCACACCGGGTCTATCCCACTCATTAATAATTTCTGTAAACCTTTTAGGTATAGGGAAAACATCAGTACACACCGGCACTGCATAGTATTTATCCAGTCTACACAATTTCTCTGGCACTGCAATTTTGTCACAGTCATTCAGAGCAGCTAACACCTCCCCAAGCAATACACGGAGGTTCTCAAGCTTAAATTTCAAATTAGAAATATCTGAATCAGGTTTCCCCGAGTCAGAGATGTCACCCACAGACTGAAGCTCTCGGTCCTCAGGTTCTGCATATTGTGACGCAGTATCAGACATGGCTCTTACAGCATCTACGCGCTCTGTATCTCGTCTAACCCCAGAGCTATCGCGCTTGCCTCTCAATTCAGGCAATCTGGATAATACCTCTGACAGGGTATTATACATGATCGCAGCCATGTCCTGCAAAGTAATCGCTATGGGCGTTCCTGATGTACTTGGCGCCATATTAGCGCGAGTCCCTTGAGCGGGAAGCAAATGGTCCGACACGTGGGGAGAGTTAGTCGGCATAACTTCCCCCTCGACAGAACCCTCTGGTGACAATTCTTTTAAAGATAAAGACTGATCTTTACTGTTTAAGGTGAAATCAATACATTTAGTACACATTCTCCTATGGGGCTCCAGCATGGCTTTTAAACATAATGAACAAGTAGTTTCCTCTGTGTCAGACATGTTTGTACAGACTAGCAATGAGACTAGCAAGCTTGGAAAACACTTTAAACCAAGTTAACAAGCAATATAAAAAACGTTACTGCGCCTTTAAGAAAAACAAATTGTCAAAATTTGAAATAACAGTGAAAAAAGGCAGTTACACTAATGAAATTTTTAGTGTATGTAACCAGTTAGCAGAGCATTGCACCCACTTGCAAATGGATGATTAACCCCTTAATACCAAAAACGGAATAACAAATGAAAAAAACGTTTTTAAAATCAGTCACAACAACTGCCACTGCTCTACTGTGGCTGTTACCTTCCTCAAACACGACTTTTGAAGCCTTTTGAGCCCTTCAGAGATGTCCTGTATCATGCAGGGAACTGCTGAGGGAAGCTGAATGTCTCCGTCTGTAATTTTAGCTGTGCAGAAAAGCGCTAATAGGCCCCTCCCACTCATATTACAACAGTGGAAAGCCTCAGGAAACTGTTTCTAGGCAAAAATCAAGCCAGCCATGTGGAAAAAAACTAGGCCCCAATAAGTTTTATCACCAAGCATATATAAAAACGATTAAACATGCCAGCAAACTTTTTATATTGCACTTTTATAAGAGTATGTATCTCTGGTAATAAGCCTGATACCAGTCGCTATTAAGTCACTGTATTTAGGCTTAACTTACATTAATCCGGTATCAGCAGCATTTTCTAGCAAATTCCATCCCTAGAAAAATTTTAACTGCACATACCTTATTGCAGGATAACCTGCACGCCATTCCCCCTCTGAAGTTACCTCACTCCTCAGACATATGTGAGAACGGCAGTGGATCTTAGTTACTTCTACTAAGATCATAGAAAATGCAGGCAGATTCTTCTTCTTCTAGGTACACTCCGGTACCATTTAAAAATAATAAACTTTTGATTGAAGAAAAAAAAAAAAAAAAAAAACTAACTATAATACACCACTCTCCTCTTACTACCTCCATCTTTGTTGAGAGTTGCAAGAGAATGACTGGATATGGCAGTTAGGGGAGGAGCTATATAGCAGCTCTGCTGTGGGTGATCCTCTTGCAACTTCCTGTTGGGAAGGAGAATATCCCACAAGTAATGGATGATCCATGGACTGGATACACTTAACAAGAGAAATATATAAAATGGCTGATCAATTAACAGTTAATTACAAACACAAATTTCATGTATCAGATACTCCACCTAGTGGTACCCTTTACTTTATTACTCCAATTCCTTTAATGCCACCACCATTAAAAACAAGACTAATAGAAAGGTAACATAACAGCAATAATCTATCTCTCTCTATATCTATATAGAACATAAGAATTTCAGATCCAATATAATTACAATGATACTATACCGGACTTGTGAATAAATCAACTGAGATGTTAAACACTGAGAAATCCATTTCCCTATTTAACCCTCTTGGGTACATACTGTCCAACTGATGGATCCAGTAGGTTTCTCTTTGTTTGAGGATCTTCTCCCCCACCTTTAAAGGGACAGTCAACACTTACTTTAACATGTTTTTATATTGAAAATAACAAAACGGAGGTCCGCCTACACTATACCCCTCCTGCCTTGCCGCCTTGCTTCTGTCCTAATCAGCGGCGCTAACTACTCTAATACCCGGTAAATATGGATGCCGGACTCCCCCCACCATTACGTAGCTGCCTTCTTCAACTTATAAGCAAATCAGAATCCAGTCCTCGGACTGAAATTGTAGGCGGACCTCCGTTTTGTTATTTTCAATATAAAAACATGTTAAAGTAAGTGTTGACTGTCCCTTTAAGTAACTATGTGATCAATAATTTGCCCTCACATTTGGCTTATATTGTGTCCTGCTTGTATGAAACTATTAGATACTGGGGCTTCTTTATTGCCACACCTGATATTGGACTTATGTTGGTTCATCCTCTCCCTACGTTTTCTAGTGGACTCCCCAATATAAATCGAAGAGCACAGATACTTAATCAAAAACTATAAAGTTTCACACGTATAGTAGCCCTTTATGTTGTATTTGCAGCTTGTTCTGGGGTGCAAAAATTTCCCCTTTATCATAGCATGACAATTGGTACATACTAAACAGGGATAAGACCCCAATGACTTCTGAGAATATATATATATATATATATATATATATATATATATATATATATATATATATATATATATATATATTATCTTTGCCGACTATTTTTCAGGGATCCCAGATCACTCCTTAATAGGGAGTCCCTAAGATTTCTCAGTCGCCTAAAGGTCACAATAGGCACACTTTGAAAGACATCCTTTTTTTTTTAATTGCAGTTTACAATTTCCCAATGCTTTTTAATCATTTGTTATTTATTTACTGTATAAAGTATACTGTGAGGTGAACACCATTCTCTTATTGTCCACCTTTTGTAATTTTTCTATTTAAGTAACCAGCCCCCGATTATTAGAACATTTCAAACTCCTCCCAAATCAGCTGCTCAGGGTAATCAGGTGTGGCAATAAAGAAGCCCCAGTATCTAATCATTTCATAGAAGCAGGACACAATATAAGCCAAATGCGATGGTAAATTAGTGATCAGATAGGTACACTTAGAGGTGGGGGAGACAGGGAGAAGATCCTCAAAGAGAAACCTACTGGATCCATCAGTTGGACAGTATGTACCCAAGAGGGTTATATAGGGAAATGGATTTCTCAGTGTTCATTTAACATCTCAGTGGATTTATCCACAAGTCTTGTATAGTATTGTAATTATATTGGATCTGAAATTCTTATGTTCTATTGTTGCATATAGTTTGCTGTTATGTTATCTTTCTATAAGTCTTGTTTTTAATGGTATTATAGGGTTAAAGTAATTAGAGTAATAAAGTAACGGTACCACTAGGTGGAGTATCCGATACATGAAATGTGTTTTTGCAAGTCTGTTTGCAATTAACTGTTAATTGATCAGACTATATAGTGTCAATATGGGCCAAGTCATTTTATATGCATGATTAGGGCCAGAAGGGCCAAAACGTCACATCTTTGATAAAAGGTACAAAAAAAAAAAAAAAAAAGTTATTTCACCCACCAACGATCGGCACAACCACTGTCCGATGCAGAGAGGTCCAGAGTAAATCTATTTCTGCAGTGACCCAATCGTGGGGCATGCAGAAATAGCACAATCTCCCTATTTTGAGAGAGATTGCGGCAGAGAGAAGCCCAGGACTGCAGCAACTTACAAGTTACATCGCTGGTCCTTAAGGGCGTAACAACCCGTGTTGTACAGGGTACGGCGCTGGTCGTTAAGAGGTTAAACTTTCATGATTCAGATAGAGAATGTAATTTTAAAGAACTTCGCCCAATTTACCGCTATGGTCTAATTTGCTTTGTTCTCTTGTTATCCTTTGTTGACATACTTAAGCTCAGGAGCAGCCAATGCACTGCTGGGAGCTAGTGATATATGCCTCTTGTCATTGGCTCAGCCAATGTGTTCAGCAAGCTCCTGGTAGAGCATTGCTGCGCCTTCAAAGGTTACTAAGAGAATGAAGCAAAAGTGAGACACATAAATTAGAAAGCCTATTAAACATGCATGAGCCATAAAAATTTACATTTTGACTAAAGTCTCTTTAAGGATATGGAATTCCTGGACTAAATTATTTTTTGTCCCTAAGGCAGAACTGTTACTACTTTCAATTTGCAGTACTGCTCCACATCAGGCTGTTCTCTTCAAACAGCGATTGTGCTCGGGCTGCACGGTTTAAGTTTTTATTTATTGTTGACTGGCTCACAGGTTACCCCCCCCAATGCTGACCCCTAGCCTTTCCCTGTTCTGCAAAGTTGCGATTGTTAATGTTTTCTCTTGGTGATTTTAGACCAAGGAAAAAAACAAAACAAAACAAAAATGTATTCAATAGACATTTTAAAAACTTTGTGTCTGCAGACAATTTGAAATTTTCAGGTGCTGCATTATGTTCCAAAATTTTAAAAATGGCTTCATTCTTAACACATTGCAATTAAGCTGGTGCTTTGGTGTAAATGAATAATTTAAAATCTAATTGTATTTCAAAAAGACCTTCAAAAATTGTTTCACAAAAAAGAATCTCATCACAGAAAATGTAGGAAAGTTCTGCCTCAGGGTTTCTTGTTCTGACTGCATACTGGAGAGTGGATATCACTACGCTCAAGTCTCGCTAGTGCAATTGATATATTGTTAATTTTTGCTTCACTCGCTGTTCTCATGATAGCTTATACATAAAACTGCATATAAGATGCAAGTGTCTGCCTTAATGTAGGAGTTGACATTTATAAACAAAATTAAAAAAAAGCAGCTATGTTTGCTAATGTTGAAAGGAGAGAGGCGAAAATCTGAAAGATGTGACCATCATGGCCTGCATTACAGGATAACACTGCTACAGCACAGCCCAGGGTCTGGCTATCAGGGCTCTCAAATACCTGTAACATATCCCTTTAATGTAGGCCAAGAACCATAATTGTTGCTTCCAGGGCCAGCAACAATGGGCAATCAATTTTTTTGTGTAGTTAAAAAAACAAATGTCTGCAATAAACAAGTATTTTGGGCAAGGAGTAAACTTTTAGGGACAGTGGTTCTCAGAATGTTAAGCCTAAAGCCAGTAATAACACTACAAAAAGCTGCAGGTCCTACTATACATAAATCCATATTTGTAAACAAAGACAGATGCAAAAACAGATTTCTAAATTACTTTAGGGCTTGAGATAATCACTTTGTTAGCCAACACTTCTGGTTAGGGCAGCCAAGCCACAAAATAAATAACTCACAAAATACAGGTATTTATTTTCCGTCAGTTGTGGTATAGGACCATTATAGTGCAAAATAGATGCTCTAATTTCTAAGCACATGTAATTTTAAAAAGGGACACTGAACCCAAAAAAAAAATATTTTGTGATTCAAATGGAGCATGCAATTTTAAGTAACTTTCTAATTTACTCCTATTATCAATTTGTTCTCATGCCATCTTTATTTGAAAAAGGTATCTAAGCTTTTTTGGTTTAGACCTCTGGACAGCACTTTATTGGTGGATGCATTTACCCATCAATCAGCAAGAACCCAGGTTGTTGACCAAAAATCGGTCGGCATCCGAACTTGCATTTCAAATCAAGATAAGAAAATTTGATAATGAGTAAATTTGAAAGTCATTTAAAATTTCATGTGCTATCTGAATCACGAAAGTTGGGTTCAGTGTCCCTTTAACACTAACCCTGTAGGTCTATTTGACCCCCCCCCCCCACCTAGAGTCTGAACACATGGGAGCTGCAGAACTTCTAGTCCAGAACAGAAACTGACCACAATCAGCAGCAATAGTAGGATATTCCAGCTGTGTGACAGCTACTTGGGTCACCAGCAGTTTACTGAAACTCCTGAGTGATACTTTAAAGTGAACGTCAATTTTCGTGTTTAAGTGCCCGATTAAAAAAAAAAAATAAACTATTAAAAACAGGGGCACTTTCATTCATGAAAGTTGACATTGCACCGGATTTTCAAAAATACTTACCTTTTTCTTATTAAACGCCAGATCACCATTTTGAAACTATGCCCCCACCTGCTTCTTCCTGGTTAAATTACTGGCACGTATACTTTACCCCTGGCTCCTAACTGTTATTCTCCATAAATCTAAATACAAACACCACTGTCAGACTTCTGATTTTAACAGATTTTTCAAGCACTGTTTTAGATCTATATAGGGGAGGCCAACACATACCATCAGCTAGAGGGGGGACAAAATTAAATATATATTGATAATTAAACTGAAAGTAAATCCTAGCGTTATACAAACTCTAGGATTTACTATTAAAACAAAAGGCACTTTCATTCATGAAATATAAGATACTTCATATAGAAAGCTCCTTTTGTGTCAATCGATTTGTTTTTAGCTGCTACAGCAGCCGACGGCTTAAATTTTTTTTTGGCTAAGAGGTGACATTTTCAACTCTTAGCCAATAGCCTTGCGGTAAATCCGGCTTGGCGCCCATGGGAGCCAGATTTACCGCACAGCTATTGGCTAAGAGGTGAAAACGTCACATCTTAGCAAAAAAAAAAATTTTAAGCCGTGCGCTGCTGTAGGAGCTAAAAGCGGCGATCAGTTGAATCAAATAAAGGAGCTTTCTACATGAAGTATCTTATACTTAATGAATGAATGAAAGTGCCCTTAATTTGTTTCAATAGTAAATCCTAGCGTTTGTAAAACGCTAGGATTTACTTTCACTTTAAGGCCCCAAACTACTGGACAGTTTTTGGAAACAATGTTTAAAAGCCATAAATATAAATGTAGCCATTTAAGAGACAGTAAAGTCAAAAAACCAAATGATTCAAATGAAGCATGCAATACTTAAACGGGACTCTGAACGCAAATTATTTCGTGAATCAGATAGAAATTTTAAGCAACTTTCTAATTTACTCCTATTATCAAATTTTCTTAATTCTCTTGGTATCTTTATTTGAAATACAAGAATTTAAGTTTAGATCCTGCCCCATTTTTGGTGAACAACCTGGGTTGTCCATGCTGATTGGTGGATAAATTCAGCCAGCAATAAAAAAGTGCTGTCCAGAGATCTGAACCAAAAAAAGCTTAGATGACTTCTTTTTGAAATAAACATAGCAAGAGAACAAAGAAAAATTAATAGGAGTAAATAAGAAAGCTGCTTAAAATTGCATGCTCTGAATCCCGAAAGAAAAAAAATGTGTTCAATGTCCCTTTACCTTCACTACTATTTACTAAATGTATTTCATTATCTTGGTCCTGTTTGTAGAAGAGCATACCTAGGTAGGCTTACGAGCAGCAGAGGACTATAGGAGCTAGCAATAGGTGTCTACACACAGCTTGCTACTAGCTCAACAGACGTTTCAGCTAATTCCCAGTAGGGCATTGCTGCTCTGGAGTGGACTGTCATTTTGTTAGTGCATTGTGTGCAGTAACCAAAACAACATTTCTCTGGGCAGTGATTATGTCCCTTTAAATTACAAGTAAATACAGTATATTTGCATAATCAAATGCATAGTAAAAATACAATACCAAATGAGAAGTAGATTTTTGACAATTTTCAGTTATTTATTTCCACTTCTGCTGCATCATGTGACAGCCCTCAGCCAATCACAAATGCATAAACATATTCTGTGAATTCTTGCACATGCTCAGTAGGAGCTGGTGACTCAGTGTAAATATAAAAAGACTGCACATTTTGTTAATGGAAGTAAATTTGAAAGTGGTTTAAAAATGCAGCTCTATCTAAATGATTGATTCAAGTGTCCTTCTATAACATTGTTTTGCAGCAACCTTGGGTTAGGAAGTTGGCCATCAATGCTCAAACAAATTAGAGCATATATTATTCAATGACACCTTTTATGAGATAAGGCTCTGTACATCTAACGTGTGATCTTGCACTGTAATGAGATTATTAACAAACATAATAGGTGATACGGACAGCCTTAGATAAGGTACAAGACCCATCAAACCCCTAACAAAAGCGCACCGACTACATAAAAACAAATGTTTAATTCACAGATAAAATTTATCATGGGTGTGAAATCTACACAAGAACCTAATGTGTCATCCCAGCCACTACGGGCAACACATTCATATCTACACTTACGCATCAGAAGAGACATCTCATGTCTGTAACTTTAGTGGGCCTGAGTGTGTGTTGGTTTGAAACTTGCAATATAGCAGTAATAGCAAAAACTACTATCGGGCCAGTGGCATACGTACATATGCTGCTCGTGCACCGACATTTAAATACCATGCATGCTCGCAGTGCACTGCTGACACCATACACATCTAATACATTCTACTAGAAGCGTCAGTTAATACAACTATTACAAAACGTACACAAGCTTCAGTGTGATCATTATACATACGGCCCTTACAGTAACCTCTGTATTACAGTAGTACACCTCACTATATCATCTACAAATCAGCTTTATTGTGACCAGTCATCTTTATTCAATACGCGGTTCAGTACCGAATGTCTACCGTGCACCAATTCTCACCTGTTCGCGGTCCGGGGGCAACAAGTGCGATATTATCCGGTTTTACCCCTATAAGCTCTCCCTGTACAGCATCCAACAACCCGCAACGTCCACTCCCGCTCAAACCGTTTAAACTGTTTAAATTCCAACGACCACTGTCATAGGCTACACGCTCATAGAGGGGCGGGGCTTGTCTGGTAGGCATCCGCTGATTGGCTGGTTTGACGACATATGGAAAGACGATCTAGCATACACGACGCGTTTTCTCTATGGTGCTAGAAGAGTCATTGTGGAATGAAGGTGAAACAATAAATCTCATAACTTGTGATAATAAATATATTGTATCTCCCAGAAGGCAAATTACCTATAGTTTTACCCCAGTGCCCAGGCCTGACACGTTTGGGAACTCAGCTTTTATATATATATATATATATATATATATATATATATATATATATATATATATATATATATATATATATATATAGATGCTCAAAAAACAAAGTATTGCAGTATGCAGTGATACCTTTTTTATTTTAAATATTATGTTAGTCCAATAAAAAAGGTATCACTGCATACTGCAATACTTTGTTTTTTGAGCATCTATCTACTGGACTAACACGGCTACTCCAATCTTCACTATATATATAGATATAGATATATAGATTAAAATCAATTATTTTATTGTTTAAAGATTTTTTTAAAAAAAATTTAATCAGATTTTTTTTAATGTTAATAGTGTGTGTGTGTGTGTGTGTGTGTGTGTGTATATATATATATATATATATATATTATATTTTTTTAAATATTTTTGAGGAAAAATATATGTAAAGATAGTTTTCTATTTAACATACATAATTAATAATCCTGAAAGAAGGATGATTTTTTTTCAAGGGCCATTAACCCCTTAATGACCGGACCATTTTTCAATTTTCTTACCCTTAATGACAATGGCTATTTTTACATTTCTGCAGTGTTTGTGTTTAGCTGTAATTTTCCTCTTACTCATTTACTGTACCCATACATATTATATACCGTTTTTCTCGCCATTAAATGGACTTTCTAAGGATACCATTATTTTCATCATATCTTATAATTTCCTATAAAAAAAAATATAAAATATGAGGAAAAAATTGAAAAAAACACACTTTTTCTAACTTTGACCCCCAAAATCTGTTACACATCTACAATCACCAAAAAACACCTATGCTAAATAGTTTCTAAATTTTGTCTTGAGTTTAGAAATACCCAATGTTCACATGTTCTTTACTTTTTTTGCAAGTTATAGGGCCATAAATACAAGTAGCACTTTGCTATTTCCAAACAACTTTTTTTCAAAATTAGCGCTAGTTACATTGGAACCCTGATATCTGTCAGGAATACCTGAATATCCCTTGACATGTATATATTTTTTTTTAGAAGACAACCCAAAGTATTGATCTAGGCCCATTTTGGTATATTTCATGCCACCATTTCACCGCCAAATGTCATCAAATAAAAAAAAAGTTCACTTTTTCACAAATTTTGTCACAAACTTTAGGTTTCCCACTGAAATTATTTACAAACAGCTTCTGCAATTAAGGCACAAATGGTTGTAAATGCTTCTTTGGGATCCCCTTTGTTCAGAAATAGCAGACTTATATGGCTTTGTGGTTGCTTTTTGGTAAGTAGAAGGCCGCTAAATGCTGCTG